>NC_084561.2:36338823-36638823 GCF_033978685.3 Nerophis lumbriciformis | reverse complement strand
GACATCCTCGACTCAGATCCCACATCAGGGCAAGGAAAAACTCAACCCAAAGGGACAATGAGAAACCTTGGAGGGGACCCCCCCTGGGTGACCGGTGCAATGGACGTCGAGTGCACTGCAAAAACTGAAATCTAAGTAAGATTTAATATCTCAAATAAGGGGGATATTTGCTTATTTACTGTCTGATAAGATAATTCTTCTCACTAAGCAGATTTTATAGTTTTACTTGTTTTAAGTGTTTTGGTCCTAAATGATCTCAGTAAGATAATACAGCTTGTTACTGAGATTTTATGACCTATATTGAGTAAAACATGCTTGAAACTAGAATATCAACTGTTGCAAAGCTGTGTCATCAACACTCACAAGTATAAAACTACTTTTTTCAAATAATAATTTCTTATTTCAAGCATGGAAAAAAAAAAATCATGACTTTGACATAATTGTGTCTCATAATTAAAACAGATGACAGCCAAATTGACTTTGCTGTTTTATTGTCAATGAAACAATAGAAAATATGTACTCATATAGTAGTACAGTTGTTATTAGTGAGAATAAACTTATTTTAAGGTATTTTTGGGATCATTGAGGTTAGCTAATTTTACTTGTTTTGGAAAGTCTTGACAAGCCAAATTTTCTTGTTCTATTGGCAGATAATTTTGTAAAATACCCCTAATTTTTGTATTTTTTTTTCGTGTTTTTGAACACTGACTTTTTGCAGTGTGGCTCTAGCATAATATTGTGAGAGTCCAGTCCATAGTGGATCTAACATAATAGTGAGCAGTGACGTGCGGTGAGGTTGATGGCTGGTGAGGCACTGACTTAATCACAGTCAGATTTACAAACATATGAACCCTAAAGAGTATCTTATTCACCATTTGATTGGCAGCAGTTAACGGGTTATGTTTAAAAGCTCATACCAGCATTCTTCCCTGCTTGGCGCTCAGCATCAAGGGTTGGAATTGGGGGTTAAATCACCAAAAATTATTCCCGGGCGCGGCGCCGCTGCTGCCCACTGCTCCCCTCACCTACCAGGGGGTGATCAAGGGGATGGGTCAGATACAGAGGACAAATTTCACCACACCTAGTGTGTGTGTGACAATCATTGGTATTTTAACTTAACTTTAACTTTACACATACAAACTGTAGCACACAAAGAAGCACATTTAATTAAAAAAAACGTTATTATGGTCTTACCTTTACTTATAAATGAAGTCCATGCGCCGCTCCTTCTGAACAAAAGCATCGATAACTTGTTTATAGAAGTCTTCCTTATCTTTTTTCAGTTTTAAAAGTCTCTCTGTCTCGATGGAGATCTTCCTTTAATTATTACCTCCTGCTTCGATTGAAAGTCCAGTTTAGAAAACTGTTTTATTTTAGATATGTAATCCTCCTTGTTAATAGTCCAGGCAAGAGGAAACAAATAAACGATTGCTGCTATCTGTTGCTGCTTGTTGTCACTGCTTTTGTAGCCGAGTAGTCGCAGAAATGCTCCCTGGGATCACTACCGCCCTCTACCACCAGGAGGCGGGATTACTGCGAGCCTCAGCCAGTGCGTCTTCGCAGCAGTTTTATGATTGCTCAGCACAAGAAATACGTTACACACATACAGTTGTTGACAAAATACACTACATTATATACCTCAGCTAACTAAACTCTGGAAATGTATAATATAATTCATATAGCAATACGGTCTCACTGCACATTGAGGCTCAACTCAGTGACGTGCCTCAACTGGCTGCTGACTCACCGCAAGTCTCTTCTCAGTATTTGAACGGCAAATGTGAAATTCAGCGATTTTGAATAAAAAATAATCTAAAACTGGTGAAGTTAAATGGAAACATATATATTAAAACTCATTTGTATACTCTAGCCTTTAAATAGACCCCCCTTTTAGACCAGTTGATCTGCCGTTTCTTTTCTCCTCTGCTCCCCTCTTCCTTGTGGAGGGGGGGGGGGGGGGGGCACAGGTCCGGTGGCCATGGATGAAGTGCTGGCTGTCCAGAGTCGGGACCCGGGGTGGACCGCTCGCCTGTGCATCGGCTGGGAACATCTCTGCTCTGCTGACCCGTCTCCGCTCGGGATGGTGTCCTGCTGGCCCCACTATGGATTGGACTCTTACTATTATGTTGGATCCACTATGGACTGGACTCTCACAATATTATGTCAGACCCACTCGACATCCTTTGCATTCGGTCTCCCCTAGAGGGGGGGAGTTACCCACATATGCGGTCCTTTCCAAGGTTTCTCATAGTCATTCACATCGACGTCCCACTGGGGTGAGTTTTTCCTTGCCCTTATGTGGGCTTTGTACCGAGGATGTCGTTGTGGCTTGTGCAGCCCTTTGAGACACTTGTAATTTAGGGCTATATAAATAAACATTGATTGATATAACAATTTAATATTTATTTTTCCTTTTTAATTTTTTTTTCTTTCCACGATGGCACGTGAGGCACCACCTCACCTGCCTCCCCTGATTGATAGTGAGATAATACACGCTATTTTATCGTTTGCACATGTTGTTTAGCGCGTGATATTTCGATCTGAGTCAGTCAGGCCCATAGTCTTAGTAGTTAACCCCCAAGATGCATTTTTTTTACTTTGCACACGCCACTTAGCACTTATTATTACCTTAGTAGATCAGGCCCTCTGTGTTTAAAACGCTCTCTCACTGCAGGCTCGAGGCTGCGCCTCTCTATTTGGATGTCAGATTTAAAAGTCCCCGGAGAATCACGGTGGGTGAGTAAGAAGTGTTTTTATGTCACACCATAAGCTTCCACTCAAGACATCTTTTACCCCTTTAGATACTTTCTCATTTGCTAGCGGGGTATACAGTGCACGAAATACGACGCGAGCGAGCACACGCCGGCTGTGGAGTTGTGATTGCTGTGCAATAAACGAGAGTGAGGCAGTTACTGTACTTCACACTTTGACAAGCAATTAGGGACACGACCGCACCATGGCAAGGCAGACAAAACAATATATACTGTACTTTTAAACCACTTACAGTATGCAGTGCAACCCAAAGGCTTTGTGCATGTAATATATCGCATAATCGGTGTTCAGGAACCATATATTTTCTATGAATACACGATTTACAGCTTTAATCTTTGATATATCTTTATACATATATTTGATTGCCGTGCAACGTGGACAGTATTGAGTAAAGATGAGGGACACAGGCGAGGACATGGGCAGTCCATCACCCTGGTGTCCTTCAGAAAATGGAGGTAACCCATTCCACTGACAAGTGTCGCAGCTCTGGGTGGCCTTGCTAGAAATTGTGTGCCACGTATTTACTTGAGGGGATTAGCAGTGGCCCATAGATTGTAAGGTTTATTTTCTTTAATCCCCACAATGCTGCGACAGTGTTACAATCCATCCAGTTAGCATGGCCACCACAACCTCTGTGGACCACCAGCTTGCTTTTTTGTTTACTGATACTGAGAGGACATGATACGGGCCATTATACTTGTCTCGGCTAATTTAAAATTGTTTTGGGAAGCACACTTACGGTTCTTGGTCCATATAGGCCTATTACTGTTTGATTGACTGCTTTTCGTCTTACTGAGTTCTTTCTCATCTCATTCGTTCACCAGAGCTCATCTCTTCCAGGTTTGTCAATATAACAGGTTTGTATTTGATTCCACTTGTTCCAATAAGGGTTTATGTGAGTGCTCAATAGCGCCCCCCACCCCCTCAGACATGGGCTATAAATAAGATGGGCTGGCATTAGAGCCGCCATTTCATTACTGCCATGATGGAGTGTGTTATAAAGAGCCTCACTGTACTGACTGGTGCACATTAAGTAAACGTGTTGTGTTACTGTGCGAATGTTCTCCCAAAATGTGTTTGTCATTCTTGTTTGGTGTGGATTCACAGTGTGGCGTATATTTCTAACGATGTTAAAGTTGCTTATACGGCCACTCTCAGTGTAAACTGTATCGCTGTTGATGAAGTATGCGTTGCAGTCGCGTATGTGTGCGTACAGAAGCCGCACATATCTTGTGATTGGGCCGGCAAGTTGTTAGAATGGATGAAAAGCGGACGTGACGACAGCTCGTAGAGGACGTTAAAGATAGTGCCTGTATGGCACGCCCCCAAGGTTGTGGAATACAAGATATAATGACTGATGAACACCTTCGTTCGATAATGAGGGTTGCCTCAGCTCAAAGCCTGAGCCCCGACATTAATGAACTAGCATCCAAGAAAAGATGGCAGGTATCTGGCTTGGGCACATCAGATTAGAACAGTGTGTTGCAAACTGAGCAGTTTAAAGTCCTGAATGGTTGGTTTATTCATTATTTTATTTTCAAATGTATAAGCCTGTGGAAAAAGTTAATGTTGATATTTACCTCAGAAGGCTGCAAATAGAAAAGAGGCATTACATTTGTATTTAAATTGTATTTGATATGCCATTGATATTTTTTTATTATTATTATTATTATTTGAAGCTGGATTTTGCATGTCACTATAAAGTTATATAAGCCTTGCTTGTTCAATATTTAATGCAAAACTTGTTTGGGTCCCTATCAAAAAGGTTAATTTGTTCAACCTTGGCCCGCGGCTTTGTTCAGTTTTAAATTTTGAAGATGGGCTGGCCTTAGAGCCACCATTTCATTACTGCCATGATAGATGGATAGATAGTACTTTATTGATTCCTTCAGGAGAGTTTGGAGTGTGTTATAAAGAGCCTCACTGTACTGACTGGTGCACATTCCATTCCACATCAGGAAGTAAAAGTGTCCATAACATCACTCAAGTTTCCTGTCCATCATTATTGCTCAAACACAACGCAGAGCCCAGAGGGCCTGAACTAGCGACAATTCCGGTGTATTCAGGTCGGTAGGTCATTATTGTCATTGAACAAGAACAACAAAACTTTGTTTCCATCACAAACCCGTTCAAGATTAGACAAACGGTGTACAGGGTTGTAGAACAGGAACACTGATGGGTCGCCACGATGCGCCCCGTAAAAGATGGGAAAAAGCTCAACGCTGGGGGAGGATGAGTAAAAAAATACAATCTAGACTGGGTTCCTAAGGGGGCCCAGTCTGGAGTGGGGGAAAAAACTCCATAGCAAAGCACATATACATATTACAACATACAACTCGAGACTTGCAACAGAGAGGAGAGAGTGGGGGCTACGGTGGAAGGCTGCAGCTCTTCAGGCGCTGCCTAGCCGTTCATCACCCTTAAGGAATTTGCGTCAAGGGCGTTGGATGGGGGGTGGGGTATGTGTGTGTGGCGTATATTTTTTGTGGATGCATGTGTGTGCCTGGCGCGTGTCGCTGTTCCGCGGCCTTGGTGTGATTGCAGCCGCCAGTCAGTCCAAAGTCAACAACAACATGTACGTGTCCATGAGAGACAAGAAGGGAGTTTGTTGTGTCTTCGCTGCACTGTCCTTCAGGAGAGTCTCGAAGCCAGGGAATCAATCCAAGTTAGAATGTTTTGTATGCGAGTGAAAATAACATTTGCTTTTCACTCTAAAATTGTTCATGACTGGTTCTCAAATTCATCCTGCAGGGCAGACAGTCCGATATTATCCAAATCACAAAGTGTCCACGGTTCTGCCCGCATCCTCCAATCATTTCTGGCAGCTTTGGGGCACTTTGAAGACTGCCAGCAACTTCCAATTTGTCGACAAACCAGAGCAATGTTTACTCCAATCAGCACATGTCCTGTTGTCCTGATTCCGAATAGGTGGATATCTTCACATCCTCGAGGGTCACCAGGCACATGGCACTTCTTATTCTCCCAAGAGTCCAGCAACAACCGCTCCGTCAAGACAAGCAGGTTCCCCCAAACCCAAGATCTTGTCAATTTTGTTGAGGCCAGTTAATTAGTTCCAATGTTTAGATTTGGAGAGCAGTGCAAAAAGAGGCAACAAGAAAGTTAAGACAAGACAAGACAAAGAAGCAAGCAGGAGAGATAAGGGAGAGGAAAGGGGAACGTCCGCCCTCGATGAGTGCCAGTGAGAAAAAGTGTCCAGCAATGGTTACATCGACCTATCTGTATCTGATGTCTGTCTTTTTGTTTCTTACTTTCACAAGTGCAAATTGAATTGTTATTTTCCTGTTTAGACTTTCAGTCATCTTGTGTTTTTATTGTTTGTGTGCTTAACCATCGAGTACAGTGTTGTAAGAAAATCGGAAAAAACATCTCTTTTACAATATTCATTTCGAATTGATGGGTCCACCAGATTAAGCATTTAGCTCATTCACGTCTGTAGTCCTGAGGTAAACTCAAATTTTGCCTCATCCTTCACTTTAAGCGTGATGAAGAATGCACTACCGACCTAGTGAGTCCTAAAAAGAAAGAGATGATACAGTATTATATGCTCATAGATGCAACCTGGTGGTTGTTTGAGCACACTCGGGCTAGTCCTGGGGAGTCCCACTCCTTAATACTTCAGTCGAATGCAGGATTATCACAGGAATGAGGCAAAATTACAGTGATACATCTTGTAAACGTCACCACTAAGTCACCACCTAAAAATTTTTTAAATACTCTCACATTTTATTCCCAATTCATACTGTTTTTAGGTATTACAGTGGTACTTCACCATACAAGCACGATTCGCTCCACAGTCAAGCTTGTAACTCAAAACACTCGTATATCCCAGACAGCCCAGCCCATTGAAATTGATTGAAATTAATTTAATTTGTTCTCTCCCCCCCAAAATAAAAAAAAAACACCACCATTTTAACATGTTACATGCTTTTTAAAAAGAAAAACACACTTTTAGATCACACACTATACACCATGGATACATATGCGCACATACCCCAACTCCCACCCCACACCTTTGCCACCGCTTAACTGCTTAGGGGTGATAGACAGCTAGAGCAAAGCCAAAAGACTGCAGCCCCCTTTCTGTTGCAAGTCTTGTGGTTTCTGTGTTTTATATCGTGTTTGTGTGCTTATCATGGCTCCCCTCTCCCCCGCGCCTAGACTAAGCCCCTGTACAGTATACAGTCGTGGTCAAAAGTGTCTTGAGTTTCCAATAATTTCTACAACACTTATTTTTTTGTGATAAAGTAATTGGAGCACAAACTTGTTTGTCACAAAAAACATTCATGAAGTTTGGTTCTTTTATGAATTTATTATGGGTCTACTGGAACATGCAACATACATGATCAATTTTGGTAATGTAGAAAAGTTATAATCAAATCAATTTAGCTTCATGTGAGTGATTATGATTGACAACACCTGTTGACTTATCTGAGCCCATATAAATAGGGCTCATGTGGTGCAGTCATTAGACTCGGTTACAAACGCGACAATGAGAAAGTCAAATGAACTGATCTGAAAAAACGAATCATTGACTTGTACAAGTCAGGAAAGTCACTTGGAGCCATTTCAAAGCAGCTTAAGGTCCGAAGAGCAACTGTGCTGGCAATTGTACGTAAGTATAAAATGCATGGCACAGTTTTGTCACTGCGACGATCAGGAAGAAAACGCAAGCTATCACCTGCTGCTGAGAAAAAATTGGTCAGGATGATCAAGAGATCAACCGAGAACCACCAAAAATAGGTCTGCAATGAATTGGAAGCTGCTGGAACACAGGTGTCAGTGTCCACAGTCAAGCGTGTTTTGCATCGCCATAGACTGAGAGGCTACCATGCAAGAAAGAAGCGCTTGCTCCAGAAGTGACACCTTAAGGCTTGTCTAAAGTTTGCTGCTGATTACATGGACAAAGATAAGACAATTTGGAGGAAAGTTCTGTGGTCAGATGAAACAAAAATTGAGCTGTTTGAACACAATACCCAGCAATATGTTTGATGGAGAAAAGGTGAACATCATTCCTGTGTGGTGGTAGTATTATGCTCTGGGCCTGTTTTGCTGCCAATGACCTGGTGTTTTACAGAGAGTAAATGGGACAATGAAAAAGGAGGATTACCTCCAAATTCTTCAGAACAACCTAAAATCATCAGCCCGGAGGTTGGGTCTTTGGCACAGTTGGGTGTTCCAACAGGACAAGGACCCCAAACACACGTCAAAAGTGGTAAAGGAATGGTTAAATCAGGCTATAATGAAGGTTTTAGAAAAAGTCCAGACTAAAACTTCTCGACAATGCTGAAGAAACAAGTCCATGTCAGAAAACCACTAAATTTAGCAGAACATAACCAATTTGTTAAAAAATTCACATAGAAGCTTGTGGATGGCTACCAAAAGTGCCTTATTGCAGTGAAACTTACCAAGGGACATGTAACCAAATATTAACATTGCTGTATGTATACTTTTTGACCCAGCAGATGTGGTCACATTTTCAGTAAACCCATAATCAATTCATAAAAGAATCAAACTTCATGAATGTTTTTTGTGACAAACAAGTATGTGCTCCAATCACTCTATCACAAAAAAATAAGAGTTGTAGAAATTATTGGAAACTCAAGACGGCTATGACATTATGTCCTTCACAAATGTATGTCAACTTTTGACCATCACTGTATGTCTCCTTGAACAGGTTTGTGCTGAAAATAAAATGTTGTTGTTCTTGTGCAATGACAATTAAGTACTTCCTTCTTACTTCAACTCAGTGACGTGCAGTCACAAGAGGCCCCGCCTCACCTGCCATCATGGAAAGAAAAAAAATGTAAAAAGAATTTTTTTTAATTAAATTGTTATATGTATCCAGTGATTATACTATAAAGTTATTTTCCATTTAACTTCACCCGTTTTAGATTATTTTTATTTAAATTCGCTGAATTTTCACATTTGCCGTTCAAATACTGAGAAGAGACGGTGCGGTGAACAGCAGCCATTTGAGGCACGTCACTGCGTTGTGCCTCACCATGGATTGCGGACTCGGCTAACTGCTGGTCTGCTGTGCAGTGAGACCGTATTGCTATATGAACTATAATATACAGTTCCATAGTTTAGTTAGCTGAGGTATATAATGTACAGTGTATTTTGTCAACAACTGTATGTGTGTAACATATTTATTGTGCTGAGCGATCATAAAACGGCTGCAAAAGACGCACTGGCTGAGGCTCGCCTCCTGCACCCCCGCCGTAGAATGCACGGCAACCCCTGACGGGAGTGTTATATCAACTAAAGCCCACACTTAAACTTTCCACGTGCAAGATTGAATCTATTTAAAAAAGTGATTTCATAAGAAGCCAAAAAATGCAAAAACAATAATGTTCGTGTTGGAGGAGTTGTGAATGACTGCAGGGCCACAACATTATGTAAACCTGCAGACTGCAGGTGTACCTAATTCACAACTCCTCCAACACGAACATTATTGTTTTTGCACTTTTTGGCTTCTTATTAAATAACTTTTGTAACCTATTTTTATGGGCTTTCCTCTTTGTGATGTTAAGTTCCTGTTATGCGCTGTTATACAGTATTTGCCTTGAGCTCTTATTTTGAAGGCGCTAAGAGCGGAAGTGATGACACGTTGGAGTGGAGCGGAAGTTTTTGAAAAATGGTAAATAAAGTGGTCCTCGTGTAAACTGGAGCCTCCGTGTTTGTTATTTTGTAGTTTCATACAGTATAGGCGACATTTATAAACCCTCGGTTACACTTTTTTAAATAGATTCAATCTTGCACGTGGAAAGTTTAAGTGAGGGCTTTAGTTGATATAACACTCTCCTCAGGGGGTGCATTAATCCATCACAACAGCGGCTCATGGACTTATTTTATAAGTAAAGGTAAGACCATAATAACGTTTTTTTTTAATTAAATGTGCTTTTTTGTGTGCTACAGTTTGTATGTGTAAAGTTAAAGTTAAGTTAAAGTACCAATGATTGTCACACACACACTAGGTGTAATGAAATTTGTCCTCTGCATTTGACCCATCCCCTTGATCACCCCCTGGGAGGTGAGGGGAGCAGTGGGCAGCAGCGGCGCCGAGCCCGGGAATAATTTTTGGTGATTTAATAACCCCCAATTCCAACCCTTGATGCTGAGTGCCAAGAAGGGAAGAATGCTGGTATGAGCTTTTAAACATAACCCGTTAACTGCTGCCAATCAAATGGTGAATAAGATACTCTTTAGGGTTCATATGTTTGTAAATCTGACTGTGATGAAGTCAGTGCCTCACCAGCCATCAACCTCACCGCACATCACTGCTTCAACCTGTGGAGAAATGGTCGAAAGTCAAAAAATGCACAGAACTGAAAAGCATAACAAAAGACAGAGAACCCGCTCATATCGCAAATTAATCGGAAGTTTAGGTACAGCTATATTTTATTGACAATAGATACATTTAGTAATATTTCATAATATTAATAATAAAGGATTGGCTTTATAATGGACCTTTTTCAGAGAACCAAAGCATGTTTTTTTTTAAATTTCATTAATTTGTTTCAATCACAACTTAATTGTAAGTACCTAGTACATACATAATTCAGCATATCATATTATCTCCAATACAGTTTTATCATCTGAAAACAAAATAGTAGGCTTCTATTAAAATGCAATTAAAAAAGAAACATGGTCTGTATGTTCAAGTACTTTATCCATTAGGAAATTGAGGTGTGAAGTAGTATCAGTTTACAGAGCATGACCATGACACAGTAACAAATATCAATTACACAAAAACGCACAAACATTAAGCAACATGACATCGATATCATAAAGTAATTAATGTACTATAAAACTGTTGGATAGTTACAATGTCAAGAATTTGAGTCCCGTAGTAAAAAGGAGCAATAAGAAGCAAAAGCGTATAATGTTTTGCCATCACTCAGATATAAAAATCTGATTCTTAATCAACAATATCATCTCAGGGCGTTAAATCGTTCGCAACTGGACTGCTTGGTTTGTCTTGGAAGACATTTCGCCGTTCATCCGAGTAGGCTTCAACAGTTTGTGCTCATAGACTTAGATTGGTCAGATCTGGTCAGGTTTTTGGTTTTTTTTTCCAGTTACCATGGGTGCTTATCAGTGACGTGCGGTGAGGTTCATGGCTGGTGAGGCACTGACTTCATCACAGTCAGATTTACAAACATATGAACCCGAAAGAGTATCTTATTCACCATTTGATTGGCAGCAGTTAACGGTTTAAGTTTAAAAGCTCATACCAGCATTCTTCCCTGCTTGGCACTCAGCATCAAGGGTTGGAATTGGGGGTTACATCACCAAAAATTATTCCCGGGCGCGGCGCCGCTGCTGCCCACTGCTCCCCTCACCTCCCAGGGGGTGAACAAGGGGATGGGTCAAATGCAGAGGACACATTTCACCACACCTAGCGTGTGTGACAATCATTGGTACTTTAACTTAACTTTAACTTTACACATACAAACTGTAGCACACAAAAAAGCACATTTAATGAAAAAAACGTTATTATGGTCTTACCTTTACTTATAAATGAAGTCCATGCGCCGCTCCTTCTGAACAAAAGCATCGATAACTTGTTTATAGAAGTCTTCCTTATCTTTCTTCAGTTTTAAAAGTCTCTCTGTCTCGATGGAGATCTTCCTTTAATTATTACCTCATGCTTCGATTGAAAGTCCAGTTTAGAAAACTGTTTTATTTTAGATATGTAATCCTCCATCGTAAAAGTCCAGGCGAGAGGAAAAATTAAACGATCACTGCCGCTGCACTTGACTTGCTAACTGTTGCTGCTTGTTGTCACTTATTCTGCAAGAATGATCCCTGGGATCATTAGCGCCCTCTACCACCAGGAGGCGGGATTACTGCGAGCCTCACCCAGTGCGTCTTTGCAGCAGTTTTATGATTGCTCAGCACAAGAAATACGTTAAACACATACAGTTGTTGACAAAATACACTGTACATTATATACCTCAGCTAACTAAACTATGGAAATGTATAATATAATTCATATAGCAATACGGTCTCACTGCACAGCAGGCCAGCAGTTAGCCGAGTCATTGCGCAATCCATGGTGAGGCTCAACTGGCTGCTGACTCACCGCAAGTCTCTTCTCAGTATTTGAACGGCAAATGTGAAAATTCTGCGATTTTGAATAAAAATAATCTAAAACTGGTGAAGTTAAATCCCACCAATACGTCTTACTATGAGGAAACAGTTCCTGGGGAGTCTGTGGTGGGCTCTCCTATTTCTGGGGCTGAGGTTGCTGAGGTAGTTAAAAAGCTCCTCGGTGGCAAGGCCCCGGGGGTAGATGAGATCCGCACGGAGTTCCTTAAGGCTCTGGATGCTGTGGGGCTGTCTTGGTTGACAAGACTCTGCAGCATCGCGTGGACATCGGGGGCGGTACCTCTGGATTGGCAGACCGGGGTGGTGGTTCCTCTCTTTAAGAAGGGGAACCGAAGGGTGTGTTCTAACTATCGTGAGATCACACTCCTCAGCCTTCCCGGTAAGGTCTATTCAGGTGTACTGGAGAGGAGGCTACGCCGGATAGTCGAACCTCGGATTCAGGAGGAACAGTGTGGTTTTTGTCCTGGTCGTGGAACTGTGGACCAGCTCTATACTCTCGGCAGGGTCCTTGAGGGTGCATGGGAGTTTGCCCAACCAGTCTACATGTGTTTTGTGGACTTGGAGAAGGCATTCGACCGTGTCCCTCGGGAAGTCCTGTGGGGAGTGCTCAGAGAGTATGGGGTATCGGACTGTCTGATTGTGGCAGTCCGCTCCCTGTATGATCAGTGCCAGAGCTTGGACCGCATTGCCGGTAGTAAGTCGGACACGTTTCCAGTGAGGGTTGGACTCCGCCAAGGCTGCCCTTTGTCACTGATTCTGTTCATAACTTTTATGGACAGAATTTCTAGGCGCAGTCAAGGCGTTGAGGGGATCTGGTTTGGTGGCTGCAGGATTGGGTCTCTGCTTTTTGCAGATGATGTGGTCCTGATGGCTTCATCTGGCCAGGATCTTCAGCTCTCACTGGATCGGTTCGCAGCGGAGTGTGAAGCGACTGGGATGAGAATCAGCACCTCCAAGTCCGAGTCCATGGTTCTCGCCCGGAAAAGGTTGGAGTGCCATCTCCGGGTTGGGAAGGAGATCTTGCCCCAAGTGGAGGAGTTCAAGTACCTCGGAGTCTTGTTCACGAGTGAGGGAAGAGTGGATCATGAGATCGACAGGCGGATCGGTGCAGCGTCTTCAGTAATGCGGACGCTGTATCGATCCGTTGTGGTGAAGAAGGAGCTGAGCCAGAAGGCAAAGCTCTCAATTTACCGGTCGATCTACGTTCCCATCCTCACCTATGGTCATGAGCTTTGGGTTATGACCGATAGGACAAGATCACGGGTACAAGCGGCCGAAATGAGTTTCCTCCGCCGGGTGGCGGGGCTCTCCCTTAGAGATAGGGTGAGAAGCTTTGCCATCAGGGGGGAGCTCAAGTAAAGCCGCTGCTCCTCCACATCGAGAGGAGCCAGATGAGGTGGTTTGGGCATCTGGTCAGGATGCTACCCAAACACCTCCCAACACCTCCCTAGGGAGGTGTTTAGGGCACGTCCGACCGGTAGGAGGCCCCGGGGAAGACCCAGGACACGTTGGGAAGACTATGTCTCCCGGCTGGCCTGGGAACGCCTCGGGGTCCCACAAGCAGAGCTGGACGAAGTGGCTGGGGAGAGGGAAGTCTGGGCTTCCCTGCTTAGGCTGCTGCCCCCGCGACCCGACCTCGGATAAGCGGAAGAAGATGGATGGATGAGTGAGTGCTTATTGTTTTCACCTGTCTCTGATTGGTGTTCGGGACGCTTGCCTCGGTGCAGGTACGGGTGCTTGCTTTGGTACTGGTGTGGAAACCAGTCGTGGAGCCGGTACTGGTGTGGAAACCAGTCCTGGAGCCGCTTTATGTTGTGGAACGTTTATGTGCAACACTGCTTTATTTCTGTTGATGATAATAAAAAACATCTTACCTTCTCATCGTCTGCTGGTTCCTGCATCTTGGGGACTCAAAAAATGCGAGTTCCTCACAAGATTGGCCAGATCAAGTCCATTTATAGATTTAGATTGGTCAGATCAAGTACCTTGATCAATCTAAGGCTATGAGCACGAACTGATGAAGCCTACTCGGATGAGCGGCGAAACGTCTTCCAGGACAAACTAAGCAGTCCAGTTGCGAACGATTGAACGCCCTGAGATGACAACGACCTGGATGAATGAGAACCTTCATAGGTATTAATCAACAATACCTGATATAAAATAATAGTCAGTATAGTGTTACAGTATACAGGATTAACTCATACTCAAAATAATAAACGTAAACTTAATTTAATGCATCAAATGCACTTTGTATAAATCCATTACACCATTAATACATAGTATGCCTATCTAAAACTGAGAGGCCATTATTCATTTACTCCACAGTCACACACTGGAGGTCATGTGACCACCATCAAACATTCATTCACATGCATGCACCAGTGTGGGCTGTATTGGAGACAAGTGAGTTAAGCTTCTTGCCTAAGCCGACAAAAGCAGTGACTGGGATGAAGGGAGCATGGTTTTAACCTCTGGTTTCTGGACGATATGCTCCTCCTCCCAAACGCCAATGAAGATGCTGCTATTTTATTCCGTGCAGGGTAGATTGAACAGGAGCTAATGAAAACAATAACAGCAGAAATGAACAAATGGACAGACTATTGTTGAAAGTAAATTAAAGGGAAAAAAAAATTGTATTTGGTATTATGTGGAAATATATTCAAACAAATAAAAATAGAGTTCACACCCTCGACTAGAAAACACATTTCAAGGTGTTGGATGAAAAAATAAGCTGGAAATCTCACATTGAATATATACAACATAAAGTGTCAAGAAACACTTCAGTACTGAATAAACCAAAACACATTCTGCAACACAAACCACTCCATACTCTTGTGTTCACCGGTGTTTCCATATTTGAATGTGGGGAATAATGATGCAAGCGCACTACAATCACTAAACATAATGCAAAACATGACAATAAGAAGGATCCACATTCCAGTAAACAAGAACCCACAAACCTGGATGATTTCTGCCAGTTTGTGACATGCAGGTCTTTTCTCTGTTGTCAAATCTGGCACCACCAATTGCAGGGTTGCGTAAGACATCTTGTCCGGCACATTAAATAAGCGTGGCGGTCAAACCAGCGTCTGTAGTCAACGTGTAATTGCCGCCATTTCGCTTTTCTCGAATAAAAACGCCCTATGATTGCGTTGTTTTCGGCTGTACGAACCGTTCAAATTACGAAAAGGACAAAGGTTTCTTCAGAATTCCTGGAGAGGTAACCAAGAATGGCAGAAGAGTGCAATATTTCATGAAAAAAAGATGAGAAAAAGAAGCACACACTCCAGTCAAAGAAGGAAGAGTCAAATAATGCACAAGTTTGCAGTGATCACTTCGTTAAAGGTTTGTTTGATATACTTTTAAAGGGGAACATTATCACAATTTCAGAAGGGTTAAAACCATTAAAAATCAGTTCCCAGTGTCTTATTTTATTTTTCGAAGTTTTTTTCAAAATTTTACCCATCCCGCAATATACCTAAAAAAGCTTCATTTTCCTGTGACGTCACATAGTGAAGCCAACACAAACAAACATGGTGCATAGAACAGCAAGCTATAGCGACATTAGCTCGGATTCAGACTCGGATTTCAGCGGCTTAAGCGATTCAACAGATTACGCATGTATTGAAACGGATGGTTGTAGTGTAGAGGCAGGTAGCGAAAACGAAATTGAAGAAGAAGCTATTGAACCATATCGGTTTGAACCGTATGCAAGCGAAACCGACGAAAACGACACGACAGCCAGCGACACGGGAGAAAGCGAGGACGAATTCGGTGATCGCCTTCTAACCAACGATTGGTATGTGTTTGTTTGGCATTAAAGGAAACTAACAACTATGAACTAGGTTTACAGCATATGAAATACATTTGGCAACAACATGCACTTTGAGAGTGCAGACAGCCCAATTTTCATCAATTAATATATTCTGTAGACATACCCTCATGTCAGCAGGCCAGGGAAGCTAGGGTCGATATTCTTCTCTTGATCATCTTCGGTGGCATAAGGGACGGTGTGAGCCAAGACATCCAGGGGGTTTAGCTCGCTCGTCTGCGGGAACAAACTGCCGCCATTGCTTGCCGTGCTACCGAGGTCCTTTGTCCCTGAATTGCTCACACACTCCGGCAGATTCAATGGGGGTCTGGCGGCAGATTTCTTTGACTTTATGGTTGGAAATTCATCTGCTTTGAGTGTCGCAGGATATCCACACATTCTTGCCATCTCTGTCGTAGCATAGCTTTCATCAGTAAAGTGTGTGGAACAAACGTCCAATTTCTTGCCACTTTCACATTTTTGGGCCACTGGTGCAACTTGAATCCGTCCCTGTTCGTGTTGTTACACCCTCCGACAACACACCGACGAGGCATGATGTCTCCAAGGTACGGAAAACAGTCGAAAAAACGAAAAATAACAGAGCTGATTTGACTCGGTGTTTGAGAAAATGGCGGATTGCTTCCCGATGTGACGTCACGTTGTGAAGTCATCGCTCCGAGAGCGAATACTAGAAAGGCGTTTAATTCGCCAAAATTCACCCATTTAGAGTTCGGAAATCGGTTAAAAAAATATATGGTCTTTTTTCTGCAACATCAAGGTATATATTGACGCTTACATAGGTCTGGTGATAATGTTCCCCTTTAACGTTTCCCATTGCAGTATTATCTTGATATTATTTGTATTCCTTAAAACGCATTTTTGCTACAAGTGTTTCGTAAAGCACCAACTCAGCCAGTCTAAATTAAAAAAAGCAATGCGCAAAACCTAGAAGAGTTAAGCTCTTACCAAAGGCAGAAAACATTGTAGAAGTCGCTTCCTAGCGGTCCCACTGACAGGCACTTCACAGGGGCCAGGCATGCAAAGTTGAACAAAGTTTTTAATGTACAAAGATTTTCTCCAAGTCTTTTTCCCGCAGAACGTGACTTTTCAGTCACGTCCGTATCCTCTCCCTCCTCCTGTTCCCGGCCGCTTACTGTTAAAGAAAACAGATGATTAGATTAACACGTACCACCTGTAAAATCTAATCACCGGCCAGCTGTGTCTCGCCGTCAGCACTGCCACGCCCCCGTCTGATGGTGCTCTGTCCTCAGCACCGTGGACAGAGGCGGTGACCTTTGCGCCTGCAGGCAGAGCTGGCCACATCTCCCTCCACAAACATAAATGAAGCTTTCAGCACATAAACAATGTTGACATCTATAGTTATATTTTGACAAAGACAGAGAAAAACATGTGTACTCATAAACGGTGTGTGCAACAAACATGGCTGTAGATGCAAAATTAAATCATAAAATGCAACCTTACCCGAGCAAATACGATGCATATTTATCCGGGAGCGTCTTGATACCAATTTCTTTGACCCAGCCAAACACAAAGCAGTTGTAGACCTCCATGATTTTCCAAGTTTCAATTTGTTTGGCAGTGTAGAATGGCGTCTGGAGCGCACGATAGTTCGACATGTTTGGGAATGCGTCTGACTCTTTTTTTCATAAAGAATAGGATTCTTTACCATTGCATAGTTTGATTTGTTGCTCGTATCTGCTTTTTGCAGGAAGATCTATGCCTCTTGCGTACTTGCGATAGTTTGCACGCTGCTTGCTGTAGAACAACCATCTTGGCTTGACCATCACTGGTTTTCCCTTTCTGGAGGAAGTCATGTGTCGGAATACAAACAATGTGGTACAGAATATTTCCATTGACATAGTGGTTTGCTATTCCTCAACTAGGGTCTGGTTTACTAAGATCCAAATGCTATGTGCTAAACAGCGTGTGCAAAAAAAAAAAAAAAAAAGAGTGTAGACTGTGAGTGGGCGTGTTGCGTGCGATTAACTAACATTATGTGTCAGAAGTGTTAAGTGTCTCCTTTCTGAGCTGAGCTGCGACCTTATCGTGACCCTAGGAGCTATGTTGTCAGGGGGCTTCTATGCTCCCTGGTAGGGTCTCCCAAGACAAACAGGTCCTAGGTGATGGACCAGACAAAGAGCAGCTCGAAGACCTTTATGGAGAAGAACAAACGAGGATTCCGATTTACCTCGACCGGACGCGGATCACGGGTCCCGGGTGGGGCTCGATTTCCAGCTAGATATAGTCTGACTCACTTTGACGCACAGCAAGGGCTCTGGAAACATTTCTCTTGATAGGGGTTGGACTCTCTACCACTCTGGCATTGCACGCAGTGAGAGGCGACGGGCTGAGGTGGCAATTCTTGTTGTCCCCTCGGTTCACAGCCTGTACGTTGTAGTTAAACCCAGTAGCCAAGAGGGTAGCTTCCATACGCCTTCCAGTAGAGGGACGGGACCTGACTGTTGTTTGTGCTTACGCACCAAACAGCAGCTCTAAGTATCCGCCCTTTTTGGTCACCCTCGAGGGAGTACTGGTGATTCCCTTGTTCTGCTGGGTCACTTCAACGTTCACGTTGGTAGCGACAGTGAGACCTGGGGAGGCATGATTGGGGGAATGGCCGCCAGGATCTGAACCCGAGTGGTGTTTTGTTATTGGACTTTTGTGCTCAACACAGATTGTCCATAACAAACACCATGTTCATACATAAAGGTGTCCATATGTGCACTTGGCACCAGGACACCCTAGGCCGCAGTTCTATGATCGACTTTGTAATTGTGTAATCGGATTTGCGGTCTAATGTTTTGGACATTCGGGTGAAGAGAGGGGCGGAGCTTTCTACTTATCACCACCTGGTGGTGAGTTCGTTCCGATGGTGTGGGAGGATGCTGGACAGACCTGGAATGCAAAACGCATTGTGAGTGTCTGCTGGGAACGTCTCGCAGAGTCTCTCATCAGAGAAAGTTTAAATTCCCACCTCCGGTAGAACTTTGAAGATGTCATGAGGGAGGCGCTGGACATTGAGTCAGAGTGGACCATTTTCCATATCTCTATTGTTGAGGCAGGCGATTGAAGCTGTGGCTGCAAGGTGGTTGGTGCCTGTCATGGCAGTAATCTTAGGGATGCCGTCAAGCTAAAGAAAGAGTTCTATTGTGTCCTTTTGACTCATTGGACTCCGGAGGAAGCGGACAGCTACTGACAGGCCAAGCGGTGTGCGGCTTTGGCGGTGGCGAAGAGTTTCGGTAAGCCATGAAAAACGACTTCTGGACAACTTCGAAGCGATTCTGGACCACCATCCGCCGCCTCAGGAGGGGTTAGCAGTGCACTGTCAACATTGTGTATGGTAAGGATGATGTGCTGCTGACCTCGACTCAGGATGTTGTGGATCGGTGGAAGAGAAACTTCAAAGACCTCCTCAATCCCACCTACACATCTTCCTATAAGGAAGCAGTGCCTGGGGAATCCTTGGTGGGCTCTTCTATGTCTGGGGCTGCGATTGCTGAGGTAGTTAAAAAGCTTGAGATCCGCCCAGAGCTTCTTTAGGCTCTGGATGCTGTCTTGGTTGAAAAGACTCTGCAACATTGCGTGGACATTGAGGGTGGTACCTCTGGATTGGCAGACTGGGGTGGTGGTTCCTCTCTTTAAGAATGGGAACCGGAGGGTGTGTTCCAACTATCGTGGGATCACACTCCTCAGCCTTCCCCGTAAGGTCTATTCAGGTGTATTGGAGAGGAGGCTACGACGGAGAGTTGAAATTTGGATTCAGGAGGAGCGTGCGGTTTTTGTCCTGGATGTGGAACTGTGGACCAGCTCTGTACTCTCTGAGGGTTGGACTCTGCCAGGGCTACCCTTTGTCACAAATTCTGTTCATAATTTTTCATGGACAGAGTTTCTAGGCACAGTCACGGAGTTATGGGGATCCGGTTTGGTGGCTGCAGGATTAGGTCTCTGCTTTTTGCAGATTATGTGGTCTTAATGACTTAATCTGGCAAGGATGTCTCACGGGATAGGTTCTGTGCCAATTGTGAAGTGACTGGAATGAAAAATAGCTCCTCCAAGTCCATGTCCATGGTTCTCGCCCAGAAAAGTGCCATCTTAGGGTTTAGAAAGAAATCAAGTACCTCGGAGTCTTGTTCATGAGTGAGGGAAGAGTGGATCAGGAGATAATGCAGACACTGTATCCATCCGTTGTGGTAAAGAAGGAGCTGAGCCGGCAAAGCTCTCAATTTACCGGTCGATGTACGTTCCCATTCTCAGCTATGGTCATGAGCTTTGGGCTATGACTGAAAGGGCAAGATCACGGGTGAGTTTCCTCAGGGGCTCTCCCTTAGAAATAGGGTGAGAAGCTCTGTCATTCGGGAGGAGCTCCAAGTAAAGCCTCTGCTCCTCCACATTGAGAGGAGCCAGATGAGGTAGTTCGGGCATCTGGTCAGGATGTCATCCGGACGCCCCGCTGTGGAGGTGTTTAGACCATGTCTGACCGGTAGGAGGCCAGGGGGAAGACCCAGGACACTATGTCTCCCGGCTGGCCTGGGAACGCCTCAGGATCCCCCGGGAGGAGCTGGACGAAGTGGCTAGGGAGATGAAAGACAGGGCTTCTCTACTTAGGCTGCTGCCCCCGTGACCCGACCTCGGATAAGCGGAAGAAGATAGATGTATGGATAGATGTTAATTGTCCCGTGTCTGTCTAATGATTGTAGCAAGATTTTGAGAAAAATACAAATCACCTTGCCAGAAGGTGGTGGGGGTGGATCATGTGTCACATAATTCCTGACAGCACCCCTGCTTCAAATCACCAGACTTGAGAGATGTTCATTCAATAACAGTTTCATTTTTACATCAAGCAGAGTGAAAAAAATCTGGAATCAATCAATTCTGAGGATAACAATCTGTAATCACGCTGTGTTTCCAAAGCTAACTATGTAATAATTAGATTCAAGTTAAAAATTACACATTTGAGAGGTACTGACATGAATCATGGCTCCAACACGAGATATGACAATTGAAACAAAGGAGAGGTGTTATGATCCGTTGCCCGGATCATGTTTTCTTCTCTTAGTTTCGACTACCTCAGTTCTGTTTTCTGCACCCCTGGGTTTGTGTTTCAGTTGCCATGACTGCAGATTAGTTCCACCTGCCTCTGATTAGTGTTCGGGATGCTCACCTGCTCCTGGGCACTAATCAGATAGCTATTTATTCCTGTTTCTTTCCACTATCAGTCTGGCTTCCTTGTTTGCATTGCACAACAGCGACATCTTCTACTTGCTTCCATGCAACCCTGTACACTAAGTAGTAGTGCTTTGGAATCCTGTTTGTATGCTAGCTTCCACACTAAGCTCTTCCTTAGTTTTGCCACCCGTGCTATCAGCACATTTTTTTGCATGATTTATATAAATAAATAATTTCCTACCTGCACGCTTGGTCCGGCGTTTTCCGTCTGCATCTTGGGAGAACGACCTCCGCATAAACATGCGAGCCAGTCGTCACAAGAGGACGATCAGATTTCTTCAAGAAAGTCAATAACGGCGCACTATTGCAAAAACTGTTGATTGTTCATAGTGCGCTGTGTTTAAAATATGGACCAAGTACAAACTTGTAAAAGGCAAGCATACTGGTAGACAAAGAAAATGATCAAAGCATATGTATTGAAAACAGAAAATGCACAGCAAAACAAATGAGCGGAAACTCAAGCCACCGTCTGTGACTGAACTGTAAGAAACTGGGAAAATGGGACTTCAATACAAAAACACTATCCTGGCAGGTGGGTCATGTGTTTGTGTTTTCCTATTTTGGGTGTTTAGTTCCTCTCTGGCGCTCTTATTTTTCAGTTCCATTTCCTGTGATACTTGTCTTGCAGCACCTTTATCTTGTTTGCCAGCGCATTTGTTTCTGTTTGAGTAATCAGAGGGCTTTATACGCCAGCCTTTCCCAGTCACTGCCAGTTCATTAAATGTTTTTGTTAAATGCTTTTCGAGGATTTCTTGTTCATTTGGCCGAGCAGTCCTATACTTTTTGGGAACTCCCGTCTGCAGTAGTGTTTTGTTTTGTGTGCACTTTTAGCTGCACTCTACCTTTTGTGTTTCCTCTAATAAATATATTTTACCTGCATGCTGTCTCCTGTGTACACATCTTTAGGTTCACTCTCACTACCAATACAACTACCGCCACCATGCAGCCAAAGCGTCACAGAATAAACCAGCCAACAAGTAATCCCACGGGGGACTACAGCGTCACGAAAATGAAGGAGATTGAGAGGAGATTTTTTTTAAACATGCAGGCTGATGCGCAGCTCTATTCACCAGAGTTACTGGAAACAATGATGTAGATTCTTTTTGGCCAAGTGCCAACAATCCTTCATGTCGTCAACGCAGGCGCAGACCGACCCTAGCGGCTTCGACACTCCATTACGACACGACTACCCAACTTCCTCTGATGTTCCAGGAAGCGCAGCAGTCTTCCACTATTTAGCAGGCCGAGTTTGGTAATCCCATAGCCCACTTTGCCTCTCTTTTCATGGCCTATGCTGGAGGCCATGAAGCCCAGCCTTGACAGAGTTTACTGACGCGGTCTCGCCAGCAGCCTAGGCAAGCCCAAGGGCGCGTGCACAAAAGCACGGGCAGCCACAGCGCGCGGCCGCCCACCCACGTAGTGACGTAGGCCACATGACTAAAGCAACCAGCCAGCTCTGTTCAAGCATGCACACGCTCACCCAAGCTCCAGAACCTACACCACAGCTTCCTAAAGCTCAACTCCGGAAAGTTCCAGCATGCTTGCTGCTTAAGGCTTTGCATTCAAGACCGCTTCTTGTACCACCCCATCTTAAAGACACAGTGCCTCCTGTTTCAGCTCCTTGCAAAATCAAAGCTCTGGTGCCACCTGTTCCTGCTCCTTGCAAAATCAAGGCTATGGCGCCACCTGTTCCTGCTTTTCACCAACTAAAGCCACCACACCACACTACACTCATTCAAGACCCGAATGCCACTCTTTGGTGTAACTGTCTGTTCCATCTGTACGTTGTGTGGGAACTGCTTAAGTTGGACAGACAATCCTGCTCTAAACCTTCCTCTACCCATCCCTGGAGCTCTAGCAGCTTCAGTTTACGCCGCCGATCAACATCTCTGTCCTCGGCCAGAGAAAGTGTTTAGAATCTGTATCTTTGGGAATGGGGGTTTACTACTCGACCAAGGTTGCAACCCCTCTCTTCGCGAGCAACGGCGCCGCCATCTCCGCCTCCAGTGAGTCTGCTGCAGAAGCCACCTCCAGCGAGTCTTCCCAAAACGCCAACCAGCCTGCCGTAGAAGCGCCCTTCTGGCGCTCACCTTCCTCTTTTGCTGTAAAAACGCCAGTCTGGCGCTTGCCTTTCTCACTTGCTGCAGAAGCGCCCGCCTGGCGCTTGCCTGCTGTAGAAGTCCCCATCTAGAGATTGCCTTCCTCGCTTGCTGCAGAAGCACCTGTCTGGCGCTTACATTACTCCTCCGCAACGATGGCCATTCCAAGGACGCACCTCACGGTATCAGCAGCTACGCCCAGAACCTGGGTTTGGACTTCCGCTGCTGCTGGGGAATTAATCCTGCTTTTTTCATCCTCATTACCAGCTGCGGCGCCATTCTACGCACCGCTGCCACCTGACTGTCCCCTGCTGGCTACGGGGATACATGGCCTGGACTGTTAGGGTTTACTAGGCCTGTTGCAAGTCAGCTCTCTAAGATTAGCTTAAATGTTGGGTGCTCAGGCCCAGGGAATTGTGGCTGGTTTACTAAGATGTATGTTCCGGGCATACTTGCATACCCTCCCGATTTTTACGGGAGACTCCCGAATTTCAGTGCCCCTTCCGAAAATCTCCCGGGGCAACCATTCTCCCGAATTTCTCCCGATTTTCACCCGGACAACAATATTAAGGGCACGCCGTGATGGCACTGTCTTTAGCGTCCTCTACAACCCGTCATCACGTCCGCTTTTACACCATACAAATAGCGTGCCAGCCCAGTCACATATTGTATGAGGCTACTGCAGACACACGTAAGTGACTGCAAGACATACTTGATCAACATACATACAGGTCACACTGAGGGTGGACGTATAAACAACTTTAACACTGTTACAAATATGTGCCACACTGTGAACTCACACCAAACAAGAATGACAAACACATTTCGGGAGAACATCCGCACCGTAACACAACATAAACACAACAGAACAAATACCCAGAATCCCTTGTATCCCTAACTCTTCTGGGCTACAATATACATCCCCGCTACCACCAAACCCCGCTCCACCAACACACACAAACCCCCCCAATCTCCCGAATTCGGAGGTCTCAAGGTTGGCAAGTATGGTTCCGGGTGATGGAGTCCCCTAAACTAAGGTGTGGGGGTCGGTAGACTGGAATGTAGTACCTGTTAAAGGGCTTTATTGGACACTCCTTGTAGACACACACGGTTCTATCTGCATGCTTAAAAAGCCACAATTAATAGTCATGCTTAATGCCTTAAGTCATGTCATCTGTGGAGGAAACAAACACCAAAGAAAAAAAATAATGAAAGTTACATTCTACATATCTAATAGTAAAAATAGAAGAAAAAAGTATGTTGGTACATGCGTGTTTCAAGACCAGTACGAGAGCTTTTGATGTAATTTTTTTCTTATTACTGAGCATGGTGAGTGCCCATCTGGAAAATCCACGTTTCCAAATAATGACGCATCCACCCCTGCTTGACGGTCACACAGCAGTTGGTAAAAACGATTCAAGGTATGAGGTCAAATGCATCCAGAGACAGTTATTTTGAAAAATACTTTTAAATGAAGCCATTATTAGTAGAACGAAAAACACAAAGGACAAAATGTTAAAGGGGCTGTTCATAATTGTAAGCCGTCCCTTTAAAATAACTGGAACGCGTACAAATGACTCAACCCCATGTTGACTCTTTGAGGCATGGTAAATAGCTTAGAATTGGACACTTTCAATCCTAGATTGCACAATAAGAAATAATGAGGATGAAATGTGCTTAATATTTGGGTGTACAGTGGCCACTTACGTAACTTTCACAGAGGGAAGGATATGCTTCAGCGCATCAGATAAAAAGTAATTAGATCCATATTTCACTGGAGTGTATCTGCAAGGCAAACATACAGCCGAGGTGAACTCAGGCCATCTTTAATTAGAAGAAACACTGGCTGTCACTCAATGTACAGTTGAAGTCAGAAGGTTACTGGCACAATGTCGGTCCAAGTATGCAGGGCTTTGAATGATATTAATATTGTTATATTGCCTAAAATCAACCAAAAGACGCAACCATGTTCAACTCTTTTGTTCGTTTTGTCCAAGTGCTGACGTTAGGATGACTGTTATATCTATTAAACTATCTCAGACATGAAGACGTGCAAAGACATTCTATTGAAGATATCTACAGAAGTTATTAGACAAGATCTGCCAGCTAGATACAGACAGTCCTTGAAACAGCTGCTCTCAAAGTCATCGGTGACTTTCGCTTTGGTGGAAGTTTACTGCCCCTGTCTCTTAAATTCTGATTTTTCAAGGTCAACAGTTTTTGAGCTGTTAATATTTGGCTAATCCCTGCAAGCATTACGTTAATTTAGGTTAATACACTATGGAACGTAGTGTGCATGCACTCATCATTCTCATGAATTTTAAAGAGACCCTCTAACATAGACAACATTGGCATAGTGTTGTCCTGATACCAATATTTTGAAACAGGTACTGGTACCAAAATGTATTTTGATACTTTTCGATTCCTTTATAAATAAAGGGGACCACAAAAAATGGCATTATTGGCTTAATTTTAACAACAAATCCTAGGGTATATTAAACATATGTTTCTTATTGTCATGTCTGTGTAATCATGTTTTGTTTTAGTCATGTTTTGTTTAGTTATTGGACTCTTTAGTTTCTGGCTTTTCACTCCCTTGTCTTGTTTCCATGATTATCCATTAGTTTCACCTGTTCCACGTTTGGACTCATTGTGCACTCTTGTTTGTCACCATAGCAACCCATTAGTTTTCACCTGTCACGTCACGCACCTGTTTTCGTTAATCATGTCTGTAGTATTTAAGTTCATTGTTTTCAGTTTGTCTGTCTGGTGACATCCCACAATTATGCTCGGCACATTTCTGACACTTGATTTCATGTCCATCGTTCATGCTGCTCCTTTTAGTCCATGCCAAGTAAGTTTTGTTTATTAATGCTATAGTCTTTTGGTTTCATAGTTTGTTCTCCGCCACTGTGCGCGCTTTTCGTTTGTACTTTATTTTGATATATCAAATAAATCATGTATTTACATTCCCGTCTCGCCCGAGCCAACTTTCCGTTGCATTCCGGAAAAGCAAACACCCAGGACCAAGTCATGACACTTATTGCATTTGAAGAACAATTTTGTCCTTAAATAAAATAGTGACCATACCAGACAACTTGTCTTTTAGTAGTAAGTAAGCAAACAAAGGCTCCTAATTATTCTGCTGACGTATGCAGTAACATTGTGTTATTAATTATTCTATTATTTTGTCAAAATTATTAAGGACAAGTGGTAAAAATTAAGGATTAATCTACTTGTTCAGTTACTGTTAATATCTGCTTATTTTCTATTTTAACACATTCTATCTACACTTCTGTTCAACTGTAATAATCACTTATTCTTCTGTTGTTTGGATACTTTACATTAGTTTTGGATGATACCACAAATTTAGGTATCAATCCGAAACCAAGTAGTTACAGGATCGTACAAACCCTGTTTCCATATGAGTTGGGAAATTGTGTTAGATGTAAATATAAACGTAATACAATGATTTGCAAATCATTTTCAACCCATATTCAGTTGAATATGCTACAAAGACAACATATTTGATGTTCAAACTGATAACCTTCTTTTTTTTTTTGCAAATAATCATTAACTTTAGAATTTGATGCCAGCAACACGTGACAAAGAAGTTGGGAAAGTTGGCAATAAAGACTGATAAAGTTGAGGAATGCTCATCAAACACTTATTTGGAACATCCCACAGGTGAACAGGCAAATTGGGAACAGGTGGGTGCCATGATTGGGTATACAAGTAGATTACATGACATGCTCAGTCATTCACAAACAAGGATGGGGCGAGAGTCACCACTTTGTCAACAAATGCGTGAGCAAATTGTTGAACGGTTTAAGAAAAACCTTTCTCAACCAGCTATTGCGGTCCGTAATATCATCAAAGGGTTCAGAGAATCTGGAGAAATCACTGCATGTAAGCAGCTAAGCCCGTGACCTTCGATCCCTCAAGCTGTACTGCATCAACAAGCAACATCGGTGTGTAAAGGATATCACCACATGGGCTCAGGAACACTTCAGAAACCCACTGTCAGTAACTACAGTTGGTCGCTACATCTGTAAGTGCAAGTTAAAACTCTCCTATGCAAGGCGAAAACCGTTTATCAACAACACCCAGAAATGCTGTTGTCTTCCCTGGGCCTGAGCTCATCTAAAATGGACTGATAAAAAGTGGAAAAGTGTTCTGTGGTCTGACGAGTCCACATTTCAAATTGTTTTTGGAAACTGTGGACGTCGTGTCCTCCGGACCAAAGAAGAAAAGAACCATCCGGATTGTTATAGGCGCAAAGTTGAAAAGCCAGCATCTGTGATTGTATGGGGGTGTATTAGTGCCCAAGACATAGGTAACTTACACATCTGTGAAGGCACCATTAATGCTGAAAGGTACATACAGGTTTAGGAGCAACATATGTTGCCATCCAAGCAACGTTACCATGGACGCCCCTGCTTATTTCAGCAAGACAATGCCAAGCCACGTGTTACATCAACGTGGCTTCATAGTAAAATAGTGCGGGTACTAGATTGGCCTGCCTGTAGTCCAGACCTGTCTCCCATTGAAAATGTGTGGCGCATTATGAAGCCTAAAATGCCACAACAGAGACCCCCGGACTGTTGAACAACTTAAGCTGTACATCAAGCAAGAATGGGAAAGAAGTTGGGAAAGGTGGCAATAAAGACTGATAAAGTTGAGGAATGCTCATCAAACACTTATTTGGAACATCCCACAGGTGAACAGGCAAATTGGGAACAGGCGGGTGCCATGATTGGGTATACAAGTAGATTACATGAAATGCTCAGTCATTCACAAACAAGGATGGGGCGAGGGTCACCACTTTGTCAACAAATGCGTGAGCAAATTGTTGAACAGTTTAAGAAAATCCTTTCTCAACCAGCTATTGCAAGAAAATTAGGGATTTCACCATTGACGGTCCGTAATATCATCAAAGGGTTCAGAGAATCTGGAGAAATCACTGCATGTAAGCAGCTAAGCCCGTGACCTTCGATCCCTCAGGCTGTACTGCATCAACAAGCAACATCGGTGTGTAAAGGATATCACCACATGGGCTCAGGAACACTTCAGAAACCCACTGTCAGTAACTACAGTTGGTCGCTACATCTGTAAGTGCAAGTTAAAACTCTCCTATGCAAGGCGAAAACCGTTTATCAACAACACCCAGAAATGCTGTTGTCTTCCCTGGGCCTGAGCTCATCTAAAATGGACTGATAAAAAGTGGAAAAGTGTTCTGTCGTCTGACGAGTCCACATTTCAAATTGTTTTTGGAAACTGTGGACGTCGTGTCCTCCGGACCAAAGAAGAAAAGAACCATCCAGATTGTTATAGGCGCAAAGTTGAAAAGCCAGCATCTGTGATTGTATGGGGGTGTATTAGTGCCCAAGACATAGGTAACTTACACATCTGTGAAGGCACCATTAATGCTGAAAGGTACATACAGGTTTAGGAGCAACATATGTTGCCATCCAAGCAACGTTACCATGGACGCCCCTGCTTATTTCAGCAAGACAATGCCAAGCCACGTGTTACATCAACGTGGCTTCATAGTAAAAGAGTGCGGGTACTAGATTGGCCTGCATGTAGTCCAGACCTGTCTCCCATTGAAAATGTGTGGCACATTATGAAGCCTAAAATACCACAACAGAGACCCCCGGACTGTTGAACAACTTAAGCTGTACATCAAGCAAGAATGGGAAAGAATTCCACCTGAGAAGGTTAAAAAATGTGTCTCCTCAGTTCCCAAACGTTTACTGAGTGTTGTTAAAAGGAAAGGCCATGTAACACAGTGGTGTACTTTATTTGTCGTCATGGATGCGAGGATTAGTGATTTAGAAGTAGTTACAACACTGCAGACGGACTTTAGCCGCTAGCTAGCTAGCCATGTCTTAAAACACCTCTTCATGAGGGTGTTTCAGTGTTATAACTTCACCTTTATCTTTCGTTTTTAAGTCAAAATGTGTCCGTTCTCCGTTTTCTGTCTACACACTGTGTCTGCTTGTAAGTACTCCGTGATTGTGCGCTGCCGAACATGCTCGTCTGCTCATAAACCAGCAATGTCATGACCTGATGACGACTGGGGGACAGGGGTGTGGGGGACCGGTAGTTTTTAGAGGCGGTATAGTACCGAATATGATTCTTTAGTATCGCGGTACTATACTAATACCGGTATACCGTACAACCCTACATTGGCACTAATTTCATAGTTGGACATAAAATTGTGTCTACAAGTAAAATTGCCCCCAAAATAGACAGAGCAGTATATATATAGCCCGGCCCCTGGCCAAATTCTTTTAACACAATGTGGCCCTTGAGTTAAAACGCTTGGGGACACCTGGATTAAGCACAGAAGTACTACTATGATCCAGTTTAAGAAAGTGTTCAAACTATAATTGTTCACAAAGTACAAAGAAGGAGAATCATTTTCGAACCCTAATAACAGAAAATATAATCTTCTTCATCTCATAATGTGAATCACAAATTACTATTTATTTATGATAACTTTATTAATTGTTTACTTGTCTATTTAATACTTATCTACTTACTCCATACTTGCCAACCTTGAGACCTCCGATTCTGGGAGGTGGTTGGGGGCGTGGTTAAGAGGGGACTTTCAGTGAATTCTAGCCATATATATATATATATATATATATATATATATATATATATATATATATATATATATATATATACGTATATATATATATATTTATATATCAGTGACGTGCGGTGAGGTTCATGACTGGTGAGGCACTGACTTCATCACAGTCAGATTTACAAACATATGAACCCTAAAGAGTATCTTATTCACCATTTGATTGGCAGCAGTTAACGGGTTATGTTTAAAAGCTCATACCAGCATTCTTCCCTGCTTGGCACTCAGCATCAAGGGTTGGAATTGGGGGTTAAATCACCAAAAATTATTCCCGGGCGCGGCGCCGCTGCTGCCCACTGCTCCCCTCACCTCCCAGGGGGTGATCAAGGGGATGGGTCAAATGCAGAGGACATATTTCACCACACCTAGTGTGTGTGACAATCATTGGTACTTTAACTCATTGGCGTTGTTAGGCCTATTTTAGGGGGGCTCAAGCCCCCCTAAAATATTCTTAAGCCCCCCTAAATAATTTGGTGTTTTTTTGTTTTTTTTTTACAAATAAATGCTGACATATTCGTTATAAAGTGGCCCAAATATGAGTTTAAATAAATAATCATATAACCTGTTATTATTCACTCAGTTTCCCCCCACTTCGTAGCGTAAGGTAGAGAGCCCCTTTCCTGCGTCGGTATCCAATCCATTCCACTTGTTCATATAGAAAATGCCCACATCACTCAAATTCCAGCCCGCATTTTCTCTGCGACCTTGCTTGCGGTCCTGCAGGTGTACGAAGCACATTATCTTCCTTTACAATGAGTGAAGCTGCACAAAACCTTGTGTGTGCAATTGTAAATCATTTATTTTTTAAGTTTTGTGTTTCTTGTAGAATCTATATAAAGTAATATACATAAGCCTATTGTTAAAATAATGAAAAAAACATCATTAAATATATTTGTTTTATTGTATTGTTACATTAATAGCTGTTTTATTATTATAGGATGGCTTGTTAAACACTTAATAGGATTTTCAGAGGGAGGAAAAACCAAGACATTTAATATAAAATGTAAAATGAATAAATACATAAAAAGAAAAAGAAAATATATGGTTAAAAGCCATCGTCCCGGGGAGCATTTAATTTCGCCCCGTGCATTTTTTTTAAATAATAATAATAACAATGAATAATTTCTAAGTCTTTGTCAGCCGTTTGTGAAGTTGTGTGCTCGTGCGTAACATTCGCTCGCATCCTGTGCATCTCCTGGGGGCAAAGCCCCCTCTGTCCTTAAAAGCTAGTGACGCCCCTGCTTTAACTTAATTTTAACTTTACACATACAAACTGTAGCACACAAAAAAGCACATTTAATAAAAAAAAACGTTATTATGGTCTTACCTTTACTTATAAGTGCGGGTACAGTGGTGTTCGGTGTGGAGGAGTTGTAAATGAATGAAATATGAAATCCGTGCTGCAGTCTGCAGGTGTACCTAATGTAGTGTCCCAGCAGTCGTTCACGGCTCCTCCGGCACGAGCAATGTTGTTTTTGCACTTTTTGGCTTTTTGTTAAGTGACTTTTTTTGGGTGGATTCGGTCTTGCACATGGAGGGTTGGGTGTGGGCTTTGGTTGGTGTGGCGTTCCCGTCGGTGGGTGCAGTCTGCGGCGAACGTGTCTTAAGCACCAGGAGGCGTGGTTACGCGTGCCTCAGCCAGTGCGTCTTCGCAGCAGTTTTATGATTGCTCAGCACAAGAAATACTTTACACACAAACAGTTGTTGACAAAATACACTGTACATTATATACCTCAGCTAACTAAACTATGGAAATGTATAATATAGTTCAGATAGCAATACAGTCTCACTGCACAGCAGACCAGCAGTTAGCCGAGTCCGTCCATGTTGAGGCACTGAGTGACGCGCCTCGACTGGCTGCTGTTCACCGCACCGTCTCTTCTCAGTATTTGAACGGCAAATGTGAAAATTCAGCGATTTTGAATAAAAATAATCTAAAACTGGTGAAGTTAAATGGAAAATAACTTTATAGTATAATCACTGGATACAATTAAATTTATTTTATTTTTTTTTAAATTTTTTTCTTTCCATGATGGCAGGTGAGGCAGGTGAGGCCCTGCCTCACCTGCCTCTAGTGACTGCACGTCACTGTTTTATATATATATATATATATATATATATATATATATATATATATATATATATATATATATATATATATATATATATATATATATTTTTATTTTTTTTTTTTTTTTTTTTTTTTATTATATATATATATATATATATATATATATATATATATAAATAAGAGAAATACTTGAATTGCAGTGGTCATTTACTTACACATATACACACGCATAACACTCAACTACTCATTGTTGAGTTGAGGGTTGAATTGTCCATCCTTGACACTCTAACCACTAGGCCACTAGGCCACCTACTCAGTGGCCTAGTGGTTAGAGTGTCCGCCCTGAGATCGGTAGGTTGTGGGTTCAAACCCCGGCCGAGTCATACCAAAGACTATAAAAATGGGACCCATTACCTCCCTGCTTGGCACTCAGTATCAAGGGTTGGAATTGGGGGTTAAATCACCAAAAATGATTCCCGGGCGCGGCCACCGCTGCTGCCCACTGCTCCCCTCACCTCCCAGGGGGTGATCAACGGTGATGGGTTGAATGCAGAGAATAATTTCGCCACACCTAGTGTGTGTGTGACAATCATTGGTACTTTAACTTTTTTTTTAACTTTTGTTCTATTCTCTGTCACTATTTTTCTAACCATGCTGAACACCCTCTCTGATGATGCATTCTGCTTCATCTCCTTGTTGTGTGCGCAGTTGTGCACTGCACTCTCTGAAAGCTGTAAATGTTATTGTCATATATGCATGCACAGTAGATGGCAGTATTGTCCTGTTTAAGAGTGTCACAACATTGCTGTTTACGGCAGACAAACTGCTTTACGGTAGACGAAAACGTGACTGCTGTTGTTGTGTGTTGTTACCGCGCTGGGAGGACGTTAATGAAACTGCCTAACAATAAACCCACATAAGAAACCAAGAACTCGCCCTCGATCATTCTACAGTTATAACGTCATTGGGCAGGCACGCTGTTTATATTGTGGGAAAGCGGACGTGAAAACAGGCTGTCGACACGTCACTCAGGTCCGCCTGAAATCCGGGAGATTTTCGGGAGAAAATTTGTCCCGGGAGGTTTTCGGGAGAGGCGCTGAATTTCGGGAGTCTCCCGGAAAATCTGGGAGGGTTGGCAAGTATGACTTACTTATATGTCTGCTTGTTTATTTATTTACTCATGTATTTATTCACTATTGCGTTACAGATTGTGTAGAAACAAATGTATTAGAAACTGCTATGATACAGAAAGGGGAAGGATTAAATTAGCTCTGCTTCCACCGACTCCTTTTTGCTGTAATGAGTAACTGGAAAGATGTGATGCATCATATTCTAACTGTATGCATGTTCAAAATTAACTGACACCAATCAACCAACCAACAAAAAGCCAGGTAAAACTCGCTGAAAGACATCCAACCACCAGTTTGTTCCAGTATTTATAATGTAGATATTTGAGCATCCGTGTTTCATTTGAATGAAATCTACCGTATTTTACGGACTATAGGGCGCACCGGAGTATAAGGCGCACTGCCGATTAATGGACTATTTACGCATATAAAGGGGAACATTATCACAATTTCAGAAGGGTTAAAACCATTCAAAATCAGTTCCCAGTGGCTTATTTTATTTTTTAAAGTTTTTTTCAAAATTTTACCCATCATGCAATATCCCTAAAAAAAGCTTCAAAGTGCCTGATTTTAACCATCGTTATAAACACCCGTCCATTTTCCTGTGACGTCACATAGTGATGCCAACACAAACAAACATGGCGGATAGAACAGCAAGCTATAGCGACATTAGCTCGGATTCAGACTCGGATTTCAGCGGTTTAAGCGATTCAACAGATTACGCATGTATTGAAACGGATGGTTGTAGTGTGGAGGCAGGTAGCGAAAACGAAATTGAAGAAGAAACTGAAGCTATTGAGCCATATCGGTTTGAACCGTATGCAAGCGAAACCGACGAAAACGACACGACAGCCAGCGACACGGGAGAAAGCGAGGACGAATTCGGCGATCGCCTTCTAACAAACGATTGGTATGTGTTTGTTTGGCATTAAAGGAAACTAACAACTATGAACTAGGTTTACAGCATATGAAATACATTTGGCAACAACATGCACTTTGAGAGTGCAGACAGCCCATTTCAGGTGTGCTAAGAACATATATTTTTCCACGATTTCAGCACTCAGGTTAACCATACCTAAATAGACACAAAATACTGCATTACACAAGACTACCCGAATGTACTCGAATGATTGAAAAAAATAAATGTTTTAAAGCTAAATTATTGGTAAACACAGTTTATGTATAATAATTTACGTAAAACCGCGAGTAATGAATAAAGTTTTCATCAATTAATATATTCTGTAGACATACCCTCATCCGCTCTCTTTTCCTGAAAGCTGATCCGTCCAGTTTTGGAGTTGATGTCAGCATCTGCTTTGAGTGTCGCAGGATATCCACACATTCTTGCCATCTCTGTCGTAGCATAGCTTTCGTCGGTAAAGTGTGCGGAACAAACGACTGACCATTTCGTCGGCTTTCCCCACAGCCTCGTAATTTTGAACAAATTTCGTCCAATTTCTTGCCACTTTCGCATCTTTGGGCCACTGGTGCAACTTGAATCCGTCCCTGTTCGTGTTGTTACACCCTGCGACAACACACCGACGAAAGTGAGAAAATGGCGGATTGCTTCCCGATGTGATGTCATCGCTCCGAGAGCGAAAAATAGAAAGGCGTTTAATTCGCCAAAATTCACCCATTTAGAATTCGGAAATCGGTTAAAAAAATATATGGTCTTTTTTCTGCAACATCAAGGTATATATTGACGCTTACATATGTCTGGTGATAATGTTCCCCTTTAAGGAGTCATATTATTTATTTATTTTTCTAAATGTAAAACACTTCATTGTGGTCTACATAACATGTAATGGTAGTTCTTTGGTCAAAATGTTGCATAGATTATGTTTTACAGATCATCTTCAAGCCGCTTTCTGACAGTCGCTTCCGGATGCGCCGGTTTTGTGGGCGGTCTTATTTACGTGGCTCACCTTCGGCAGCGTCTTCTCCCCGTCATCTTTGTTGTAGCGGTGTAGCGTGCAAGGACGGGAGTGGAAGAAGTGTCAAAAGATGGAGCTAACTGTTTTAATGACATTCAGACTTTACTTCAATCAATAACGGAGCAGCATCTCCTCATCCGGAAACCACAACAAATGTGTCCCGTGAAAAAACGTCCGACCGGAACTCTTTTGGGTAAATAATATAAAACTCATTATACCGGTATGTTTTAGCGCTTTCATGGCGAGTTTACTGACAAATATAAGAAATAACTTTACACTACTTTTTTATTAGAAATGGCAACAGCGGAGGAAGAATGTCACATAACAAGAAGATAGAGGAAAAAGAAGAAGCTTATCGACTGCGGTGTCCGCACGGACTACAAAGGCGGAAGCGCAATTTTTCAGGATTGATGTAGATCCCAAATACAGATCCGAAAAGTGTCCGAAAGTAAGAAAAGTTGCTTTTGCGTAATATTGCGAAACAAAACACCAGATAATGTCTTACCTTATACGCACACCATAATAGTACTCGTATGTTGAAGCACAGTACAAGCCTTCAAGCGGTGCAGTACTAAAACATGTTGATAGATTTTTGAGCGCTGTGTGTAATTTTCAATGGAAAATATAAAATGTTGGTGTTTTTTACTTAAGTCATATTGCCATCATATTGCAGTATCCACGTATCTCTTATGTTTGACTGCCATCTACTGGTCACACTTATCATTACACCATGTAACAAATAAAATTGCTTTGAGGTTGGTTAGCAAAACCAGAATTATTCCTTACATTACGCACACCGGGTTATAAGACACACTGTCGAGTTTTGAGAGGAAAAAAAAGATTTTAAGTGCGCCTTATAGTCCGGAGAATACGGTAAATGTTAAATTGGGCACCCAATGCATGTTTTTAAGTCATTAAAGATGCATGTTGTATAATCATCTACACTGGAAAAAGAATGTACTTTTTCCAAGCTAAAGGAAATGTTTTATACATGGTGTAAATGCGATATTTCATCAAAAACAGCAACCACAAAACAGAAACATTGATCTGGAGCAGAGAGGACCAGACCACTTACCAGTTTGGGGGCTACATGTAATGCAATGCACGTTTTAAATTCATTGTATAAATTATTCAGTCAACTTTGGCAACTTTATGGTTATACAGCGTGCAGTGGTGTTGTGTTTGTTTATTTATTCACTAAACGCACCCTTAAATGGCAGTTATTTCTCTTGCAAACTGTGCCTCAAAAAGCTCTGCAGTCAGCATCTCTGACTCATGCAAACCGTTTCGAATACAATGCAACTCATATTTACTTTGCTTGCATTGCATTTGCGGTTAAATTTGTAAATCAGGCAGCTACAGTGTATTAATCTCAACACGAGGACCGACCTTCCACGGTACCTCTCAGCACACTGAACAATCTGCAATCTGTTTCCCCTGTGGTAACTCCAACAGACTAATGCAGAGCTCAGCTGTAGCCTGTGTAATTTATTACTTTGTAATGTGAATTTCCATACTGCAACATCAAGAAGCCAGCAGGAAACCTTGCCATCGACAATTGCTTTGCTTTAAAGAGACTTAAAGGCCTACTGAAACCCACTACTACCGACCACGCAGTCTGATAGTTTATATATCAATGATGAAATCTTAACATTGCACATACTTGCCAACCTTGAAACCTCCAATTTCGGGAGGTGGGTGCGGGGGGCGTGGTTGGGGCGGGGCGTGGTTGGGGGCGTGGTTAAAAGGGGAGGAGTATATTTACAGCTATAATTCACCAAGTCAAGTATTTCATATATATATATATATATATATATATATATATATATATATATATATATATATATATATATATATATATATATATATATATAGATATATCCCCGCGACACCGGTAGAAAATGGATGGATGGATGGATGGATATATATATATATATATATATATATATATATATATATATATATATAAGAAATAATTGACTTTCAGTGAATTCTAGCTATATATATATATATATATATATATATATACATATATATATATATATATATATATATACATATACATACAGGTATATATATATATATATATATCCATCCATCCATCCATCCATCCATGGATATATGGATGGATATATACAAATACAAATGAACACTGAAATTCAAGTATTTCTTTTATATATATATATATATATATATATATATATATATATATATATATATATATATATATATATATATATATATATATATATATATATATATATATATATATATATATATATATCCATCCATCCATCCATGGATATATGGATGGATATATATATATATATATATATATATATATATATATATATATATATATATATATATATATATATATATATATATATATATATATATATATATATATATATATAAAAGAAATACTTGAATTTCAGTGTTCATTTATTTACACATATACACACACATAACACTCATCTACTCATTGTTGAGTTAAGGGTTGAATTGTCCATCCTTGTTCTATTCTCTGTCACTATCTTTCTAACCATGTTGAACACCCTCTCTGATGATGCATTGATGTGTGGCACGCACAAAAGTGCTTTCATCAAATGCACTAGGTGGCAGTATTGTCCTGTTTAAGAGTGTCACAACATTGCTGTTTACGGCAGACGGACTGCTTTACTGTAGACGTTCTTTATATTGTGGGAAAGCGGACTCAGGTCCGCATGGGGCTGGAGGGGGCGTGGCCTCCAGCTCCGCCTGAACTTCGGGAGATTTTCGGGAGAAAATTTGTCCCGGGAGGTTTTCGGGAGAGGCGCTGAATTTCAGGAGTCACCCTGAAAATCCGGGAGGGTTGGCAAGTATGACATTGCAACACATGCCAATACAGCCGGGTTAACTTATAAAGTGCAATTTTAAATTTCCCGGGAAACTTCCGGTTGAAAACTTCTATGTATGATGACGTATGCACGTGACGTCAATAGTTGAATCAGACATTTTGGAATAGGTCGGTCGCCAGCTTAAATCATCTTTTGTCATCGCTAAATTCCACAGTATTCTGGACATCTGTGTTGGTGAATCTTTTGCAATTTGTTTAATGAACAATGGAGACTGCAAAGAACAAACCTGTAGGTGCGATCGGTGTATTAGCCTCTGGCTACAGCAACACAACCAGGAGGACTTTGACATGGATAGCAGACGCGCTATCCGACGCTAGCCGCCGACCGCATCGATGATCGGGTGAAGTCCTTCGTCGCTCTGTCGATCGCTAGAACGCAGGTGAGCTTCGGTGTTGATGAGCAGATGAGAGCTGGCGTAGGTGGAGAGCTAATGTTTTTAGCATAGCTCTGTCGAGGTCCGTAGCTAAGTTAGCTTCAATGTTAGCAACAGCATTGTTAAGCTTTGCCAGGCTAGAAAGCATTAACCGTGTAGTTACAGGTCCATGGTTTAATAGTATTGTTGATTTTTTGTCTATCCTTCCAATCAGGGCTTTATTTATTTTGTTTCTATCTGCAGTTAAGCCCGATGCTATCACGTTAGCTCCGTAGCTAAAGTGCTTGTCGTGGAGATAAAAGTGACTGTGAATGTCCATTTCGCCTTCTCGACTCTCATTTTCAAGAGGATATAGTATCCGAGGTGGTTTAAAATACAAATCCGTGATCCACAATAGAAAAAGGAGAGAGTGTGGAATCCAATGAGCCTAAGGTACGGTCAGAGCGAAAAAAGATACGTCCTGCACTGCACTCTAATACTTCACTCTCACGTTTCTCATCCACGAATCTTTCATCCTGGCTCAAATTAATGGGGCAATCGTCGCTTTCTCGGTCCGAATCGCTCTCGCTGCTGGTGTAAACAATGGGAAAATGTGAGGAAACTTTCAACTTGTGACGTCACGCTACTTCCGGTACAGGCAAGGCTTTTTTTTATCAGCGACCAAAAGTTGCGAACTTTATCGCATACTTGCCAACCTTGAGACCTCCGATTTCGGGAGGTGGGGGGTAGGGAGTGGGGGGGCGTGGTCGGGGTGTGGCGGGGACATTGGAACTTTAACTGTTCCAATGTCTAAACATTTCCCTTAATCAGGGCAAAAAACGACGTTGTTTTTTGAACTGGAAAAATTCCCGGTTTTTCTGAAATTTCAGGAATTCCGCAATACCATTTCTCAATTGAAAATGTTACGACTTCAACATTTCTTAACCGTTTTGAAAAAAATCCAACACCAAACATTTAAACTCATTCAGAAAAATAATTCTCTCTTTTCCTGGAATTCCCAAAATGTTATGAAATTCCAATTGAAATTAATGGGACATTTTTCAAAATTACACAACTCCTAAATGTTCCATACAATTTGAACTGGTTTAACTTTAAAGTATTCAGCCCGTTCAGGAATTGTGTGCTCTTCTTCAAGGATGCTAAACAAAATTCCCGGATTTCCTAGAATTCCCAGATTTTAGGGACATTTTCCCCATTCAAAATGAATTGGCCATTTTTCAAACTTGCACCATTTCCACATTTTTCAACCGATTCAAACCATTCCATCTTTAACCTATTCCACATATCCTGGAAATTCAAACGCTCATTTTTTTCAATTTCAAAACAATTCCAGGATTTACCAGAATTCCCAGTTTTCCGAACCCTATTTTCACCCTTTTTTTCTGTCGACTACTCCTCCCACATTTTTCAACCCACTCAAACCGTTCCACTGTCTAAACATTTCCCTTAATCAAGACAACAAACAAAGCGGTTTTTTGAACTGGAAAAATTCCTGGTTTCCCCGAAATTTCAGGAATTCCGCAATACCATTCCTCAATTAAAAATGTTACTACTTCAACATTTCTTAACCTCTTTTCAAAAAATCCAACACCAAACATTTAAATTCATTCAGAAACAAAATTCCTTCTTTTCCTGGAATTCCCAAAATGTTATGAAATTCCCATTGAAATGAATGGGACATTTTTCAAAATTCCACAACTCCTACATTTTCCATCTAATGTAAACCGTTTCAACTTCAAAGTATTCAACCTGCTCAGGAATTGTGTGCTATTCTTCAACAATTCTAACAAAAATTCCCGGATTTTTTAGAATTCCCAGTTTTTAGGGAAATTTTCCCCATTCAAAATGATTTGGCCATTTTTCAAACTTGCACAATTTCCACATTTTTCAACCGATTCAAACCATTCCACCTTCAACCTATTCCACATATCCTGGACATTCAAACTATATATTTTTTCCAATTTCAAAACAATTCCAAGAATTACCAGAATTCCGATCCCTATTTTCACCCTTTTTTTCTGTCGACTACTCCTCCCACATTTTTCAACCCACTTTAACCGTTCAACTGTCTAAACATTTCCTTTAATCAGGACAAACAACAAGGTTGTTGTTTGACCTGGAAAAAATCCTGGTTTTCCCGAAATTTCAGGAATTCCGCAATACCATTTCTCAATTAAAGATGTTACTACTCCAAAATTTCTTAACCCATTTGAAAAAATCCAACACCAAACATTCCTCATTCAGAAAAAAAATTCCCTCTTTTCCGGCAATTCACAAAATTCTATGAAATCCCCATTGAAATGAATGAGACATTTTTCAAAATTCCACAACTCCTAAATGTTCCATCTAATTTAAACTGTTTCAACTTCAAAATATTCAGCCTGTACAGGAATTGTGTGCTCTTCTTCAACAATTCTAAAAAAAATCCCGGATTTCCTAGAATTCACAGTTTTTAGGGACATGTTCCCCATTCAAAATTAAGTGGCCATTTTTCAAAATTCCACCATTCTCACATTTTTCAACCTATTCAAACTATTCCCCCGTCAACATATTCCACTCATCCTGGACATTCAAACTAACACTTTCCCAAGTTCAAGAAATTCAACATTCAAACTATTCTTACATTCATACTACATTCTATCAGCATTTCAGTTCAACTTCGACATTGGAGCATTCACACACAATTCCTTCAGGAATTGCCTCATAGTATGCTTTTCATGATGACCATTTTTAATTGATCCATTAATAACATTTTATGTATTTAATTTAGGCATGGGAAGAAGTCTAGCATGATGCCATTTTCACCTTCAAAATGTTGTGCCACTCCAGAGGCAAAAATCACAATTTTACGACCTTTTAGGCGGTCGACTTTATTGCACTGTTTCTCTACAAGGTGACTTCCTATAAAAACAGAATCCACTTAAATTTGAATGAATCTGTCAATTGTATTTTTTATTTTATTTTTCAGGGTATACAGGTGAACTTTGCGCTTTAACTATTAGAACAATGGTCTTCCCCAAAATGTCATGGTCCACCAAGGAAAACACATTTTGCATGGAGGCTTATTTCTTTGATAAATCTTACACTGTAGTGCAAAATACTTTTTTGAAAAAATGTAGGTGTTGCCATGCTCCACCAAAAAGCAGAGTTTTTGACTGCGTAAAGGTCCAGTGTATGGGACTGTGCAAAGTCTTTATTCTAAAATCCGAAATAGGATTGTGTTCGAGTAATCGTCAAATTTGTGCAATGTATGCAAATTTGCCTCCAACACCACTTTTACGTAAACAACTACCAATATACAAAACCCAAAACCAGTGAAGTTGGCATGTTGTGTAAATCGTAAATTAAAACAGAATACAATGATTTGCAAATCCTTTTCAACCTATGTTCAATTGACTAGACTGCAAAGACAAGATACTTAACGTTCGAACTGGTAAACTTTGTTATTTTTTGGAAATATTCGCCCATTTGCAATTTGATGCCTGCAACATGTTTCAAAAAAGCTGGCACAAGTGGCAAAAAAGACTTGGAAAGTTGAGGAATGCTCATCAAACACTTATTTGGAACATCCTACGGGTGAACAGGCTAATTGGGAACAGGTGGTTGCCATGATTGGGTATAAAAGCAGCTTTCATGAAATGCTCAGTCATTCACAAATAAGGATGGGGCGAGACTCACCACTTTGTCAACAAATGCCTGAACAAATTGTCGAACATTTCAAGAAAAACATTTCTCAATGAGCTATTGCAAGGAATTTGGGAATTTCACCATCTATGGTCCGTAATATCATCAAAAGGTTCAGAGAATCTGGAGAAATTACAGCACGTAAGCGGCGATGCCTGTGTCCTCCGATCCCTCAGGTGGTACTGCATCAAAAAGCAACATCAGTGTGTAAAGGATATCACCACATGGGCTCAGGAACACCTCAGAAAACCATTATCAGTAACTACAGTTTGTCGCTACATCTGTAAGTGCAAGTTAGAACTCTACTATGCAAAGCCAAAGCCATTTATCAACAACACCCAGAAACGCCGCCGGCTTCGCTGGGCCCGAGCTCATCCAAGATGGACCGATGCAAAGTGGAAAAGTGTTCTGTGGTCTGACGAGTCCACATTTCAAATTGTTTTTGGAAACTGTTGTGTCCGCCGCACCAAAGAGGAAAAGACCATCCGGACTATTATAGGCGCAAAGTTCAAAAGCCAGCATCTGTGATGGTATGGGGGTGTATTAGTGCCCAAGGCATGGGTAACTTACACATCTGTGAAGGCACCATTAATGCTCAAAGGTACAAACAGGTTTCAGAGCATCATAAGTTGTCATCCAAGGAACGTCTTTTTTATGCCATCTAGCAATTCCCTCTCCCCAGCCACTTCGTCCAGCTCTTCCCGGGGGATCCCGAGGCGTTCCCAGGCCAGCCGGGAGACATAGTCTTCCCAACGTGTCCTGGGTCTTTCCCGAGGCCTCCTACCGGTCGGACGTGACCTAAACACCTGCCTAGGGAGGCGTTCGGGTGGCATCCTGACCAGATGCCCGAACCACCTCATCTGGCTCCTCTCGATGTGGATGAGCAGCGGCTTTACTTTGAGCTCCTCCCGGATGGCAGAGCTTCTCACCCTATCTCTAAGGGAGAGCCCCGCCACCCGGCGGAGGAAACTCATTTCGGCTGCTTGTACCCGTGATCTTGTCCTTTCGGTCATAACCCAAAGCTCATGACCATAGGTGAGGATGGGAACGTAGATCGACCGGTAAATTGAGAGCTTTGCCTTCCGGCTCAGCTCCTTCTTCTTAACAGACTCAATAACTCTTAACGACTCTAGCTTGATTACATTGCACGACTATTAAACATGCGATATATTACCACAGGTAAGTATGAATTGTTTTAGTTACATTGTAAAACTTGCAAATGTTGCTTGGAGTGATGAATGAAGAAACCATACGAATAGAAACGCTATGGATGACTAGTGGATGGAATGGTACTCGTCACGGCGCGGGCTCGAACCCGCTTTTCCCCGGCAGCTGGGACTGCCAGCACCTCCGCTGGCAGCGCGCCGAGACACGCCCCTGCTCGCGCTGGCCGCATCACGCCCACATGCCGGCAAGGCTGTGGGCGGTCAGCAATCTGCACACCCGGGACTGAGCGGTATAAAGACCAGTGGACCCTAGGATCCTCACGGGAACTTCTTCTGTTTCGTGTACCGTAAGCTGACACCAGCTTTATGCTCTATCGCTCTTTCTCTCTGCGTTTCCCTCCGTGTTTAATGTCCGTGTTGTGATCCCGTCGTTCCCTTCTGGATTCTGCACTGCCTCCCTTGGATCTCGACCTCTCGCTTGACCACAGACTGCCTTCCTGCTTTGCCCCTCCTCTCGCTCAACACAACACTTGGTAACACACACTACAGCTAAACACACACATAGCCACACACACACACACACTCTTGGATTTTGACACATACCATTCTATGGTTTATTTGTCAGTATTGTTTGATTATTATATATATATATTGTCTATATCAGGGGTGCTCACACTTTTTCTGCAGGCGAGCTACTTTTCAATTGATCAAGTCGTGGGGATCTACCTCATTCATATATATAATTTATATTTACTTACTTATGAAATATATGTTTTTGTTAACAAGTTAAAGGTGTTTAATGATAATGCAAGCATGTTTAACACATATAGTTAATATTGTTAAAAAATTAAAGGTGTTTAATTATAATACAAGCATGTTTAATACATATAGTTAATATTGTTAACAAGTTAAAGGTGTTTAATGATAATACAAGCATGTTTAACACATAGTTAATATTGTTAAAAAATTAAAGGTGTTTAATGATAATACAAGAATGTTTAATACATATAGTTAATATTGTTAACAAGTTAAAGGTGTTTAAAGATAATACAAGCATGTTTAACACATATAGTTAATATTGTTAATAAGTTAAAGGTGTTTAAAGATAATGCAAGCATGTTTAACACATATAGTTGATATTGTTAACAAGTTAAAGGTGTTTAATGATAATACAAGCATGTTTAACACATAGTTAATATTGTTAAAAAATTAAAGGTGTTTAATGATAATACAAGAATGTTTAATACATATAGTTAATATTGTTAACAAGTTAAAGGTGTTTAAATATAATACAAGCATGTTTAACACATATAGTTAATATTGTTAATAAGTTAAAGGTGTTTAAAGATAATACAAGCCTGTTTAACACATATAGTTAATATTGTTAATAAGTTAAAGGTGTTTAAAGATAATACAACCATGTTTAACACATATAGATTCCTTTCTTTCATGAAGACAAGAATATAAGTTGGTGTATTACCTGATTCTGATGACTTGCATTGATTGGAATCAGACAATGGTGCTGATCATGTCCGCATTTTCGAATGGAGGAGAAAAAAAGTCCTCCTTTCTGTCCAATACCACATGAAAGTGGTTGGTTTTTGGCATCTTATTTGTCCAGCTTCCGTACTCCTTTGTATACACTTTACAAGAAATACATTGTCGGCAAACTCCGTAGCTTGCTAGCTTGTGCACGCCAGCTTTCTGAGACTCTTATTTTGTTAGCGCAACTGTGCAACTGTGCAGTCGGTCTTTGGAGTTTTGACGACAGGTACGGCGCCAGAGTCTGTTGAAATAAAGTGTTTCTCGCCTTCCAGTCGGTAATTTTAATGAGCGGGCAGCAGCCAGCGTCATCTCAGAAGACCCTCGGGTGCCGTGAATGTCAATCAAGTGACGAAAGTGACGTCATACTGTAGATTTATGATCGCTAATTTTTAGGACTATTTTTTTAATGCCTGGCTGGTGATCGACTGACACACCCTCCGAGATCGACCGGTAGCTCGCGATCGACGTAATGAGCACCCCTGGTCTATATATATATATATATATATAATAAATCCTAGAGCTTTACTGCCCCCTTGTGTCTGTGCCGTCAACTCCATTCAGTAAACATAACAGTACTTGTACTTTTTAAAGCACTAAACGGAAGGAAATACTGTAGTGAACGTAGTGAGAGGCTCTTAAAAGTATATACAAGACAAAGAGGCAAGCGGACAGAAATAGAGAGGGGAGGGAAATGTGACCACCTTCACCAAGTGCCAAGAGAGAAGATTGCTGCTACCCTGAATAATAATATATTGAATTAGAAATCGAGATTGCATACTTTTCTCATTTCTTTGTTTTGTCGTGTTTTTCAATTGAATGTGCTTCTTGCTCATGATGAAGGTTATATTTGGAGCATTTACTCACTTTAGAATTCACTATTCACCCCCATGAAGCCTGGAATTTTCTACGAGGGCACACAGAGAGGACAAAGGAATGCGGTAGCCAGTAAATCTTGTTAACATCCGCTGAGCATTAGAATCAAATTGTTTGTGATATGTTACATAGATCTAGAAAATGAGGAGTAATGAAAGCAATATGGGTTTAAAAAAAAAATCGGAGCAAATTGCATCCCTTAGGTTCATTTGAAAATGTGTTTCCAGGGTCACATTTCTTCCCCGCACAACAAATAATATTCAGTCACTTGATGAAACACACCACCTAATTGGTTGCTTACCTTGCAGTAAATGGTTACAAAATACTGAGTGATTACAACTGTTGCAACCTTTTGGATTTCACGAGGACCACCTTTGCCTTTCTAATTAGTGCTGTATTCCCCTGGGTGGGAGATAATGGGCAGGTGTAGACAAAATGCATGTAATTTGTTGCTGGATTTGTGCCCAAGGTTTGTGTCTGCTCAATAAAACACACTCATCTTTAAAGCTTCAAGCTTCAAGTGGGGAACAAATGGGTTCGCGCTGAAGCAGTCCCTGTTCTGAATATGGGTCATACGGGCCATTGCCCAAGGATGGCATTCTCTCAGGGGAACCTTGAGCTGATTTTGTGTCATGTCAATCCATGGTTGTACAAACCCCGTTTCCATATGAGTTGGGAAATTGTGTTAGATGTAAATATAAACGGAATACAATGATTTGCAAATCCTTTTCAACCCATATTCAGTTGAATATGCTACAAAGACAACATATTTGATGTTCAAACTGATAAACATTTTTTTTCTTGCAAATAATCATTAACTTTAGAATTTGATGCCAGCAACACGTGACAAAGAAGTTGGGAAAGGTGGCAATAAACACTGATAAAGTTGAGGAATGCTCATCAAACACTTATTTGGAACATCCCACAGGTGAACAGGCAAATTGGGAACAGGTGGGTGCCATGATTGGGTATAAAAGTAGACTCCATGAAATGCTCAGTCATTCACAAACAAGGATGGGGCGAGGGTCACCATTTTGTCAACAATTGCGTGAGCAAATTGTTGAACAGTTTAAGAAAAACCTTTCTCAACCAGCTATTGCAAGGAATTTAGGTATTTCACCATCTACGGTCCGTAATATCATCAAAGGGTTCAGAGAATCTGGAGAAATCACTGCACGTAAGCAGCTAAGCCCGCAACCTTCGATCCCTCAGGCTGTACTGCATCAACAAGCGACATCAGTGTGTAAAGGATATCACCAAATGGGCTCAGGAACACTTCAGAAACCCACTGTAGGTAACTACAGTTGGTCGCTACATCTGTAAGTGCAAGTTAAAACTCTCCTATGCAAGGCGAAAACCGTTTATCAACAACACCCAGAAACGCCGTTGGCTTCGCTGGGCCTGAGCTCATCTAAGATGGACTGATACAAAGTGGAAAAGTGTTCTGTGGTCTGACGAGTCCACATTTCAAATTGTTTTTGGAAACTGTGGACGTCGTGTCCTCCGGACCAAAGAAGAAAAGAACCATCCGGATTGTTATAGGCGCAAAGTTGAAAAGCCAGCATCTGTGATGGTATGGGGGTGTATTAGTGCCCAAGACATGGGTAACCTACACATCTGTGAAGGCGCCATTAATGCTGAAAGGTACATACAGGTTTTGGAGCAACATATGTTGCCATCCAAGCAACGTAACCATGGACGCCCCTGCTTATTTCAGCAAGACAATGCCAAGCCACGTGTTACATCAACAAGGCTTCATAGTAAAAGAGTGCGGGTACTAGACTGGCCTGCCTGTAGTCCAGACCTGTCTCCCATTGAAAATGTGTGGCGCATTATGAAGCCTAAAATACCACAATGGAGACCCCCGGACTGTTGAACAACTTAAGCTGTACATCAAGCAAGAATGGGAAAGAATTCCACCTGAGAAGCTTAAAAAATGTGTCTCCTCAGTTCCCAAACGTTTACTGAGTTTTGTTAAAAGGAAAGGTCATGTAACAAAGTGGTGAACATGCCCTTTCCCAACTACTTTGGCACGTGTTGCTGCCATGAAATTCTAGGTTAATTATTATTTGCAAAAAAAAAATAAAGTTTATGAGTTTGAACATCAAATATCTTGTCTTTGTAGTGCATTCAATTGAATATGGGTTGAAAATGATTTGCAAATAATTGTATTCCATTTATATTTACATCTAACACACTTTCCCAACTCATATGGAAACGGGGTTTGTATATGTTGGTCTATGTGGGGAATTAATGCCGCAATTACTCAGTTCTGTATCGATTCCCGATTGGAGAAAAGGATAACAGGTTGATTACTGGCTGTCCAGAGTCGGGACCAGGGGTGGACCGCTCATCTGTGCATCAGTTGGGGACGTCTCTGCGCTGCTGACCTGTCTCCGCTCGGGATGGTCTCCTGCTGGCCCCACTATGGACTGGACTCTCACTATTATGTTGGATCCACTATGGACTGGACTCTCACAATATTATGCTAGATCCACAAACACAACAGTCAGGTCTTAAGAGGCTCATAGCCTCGATTATCGTATTTTTTGGACCATAGGGCGCACCGGATAAAAAGGCGCACTGCCGATGAGCGGGTCTATTCAGGTCTATTTTCATAGAAAAGGCGCACCGGATTATAAGGGGACATATAATGATTTATTTCTACATTTAAGACACTATCTTGTGGTCTGCATAAAGTTAAAGTTAAAGGCCTACTGAAACCCACTACTACCGACCACGCAGTCTGTTAGGTTATACATCAATGATGAAATCTTAACATTGCAACACATGCCAATACGGCTGGGTTAGCTTACTAAAGTGCAATTTTAAATTTTGCGCGAAATATCCTGCTGAAAACGTCTCGGTATGATGACGTCTGCGCGTGACGTCACGGATTGTAGAGGACATTTTGGGACAGCATGGTGGCCAGCTATTAAGTCGTCTGTTTTCATCGCAAAATTCCACAGTATTCTGGACATCTGTGTTGGTGAATCTTTTGCAATTTGTTCAATGAACAATGGAGACAGCAAAGAAGAAAGCTGTAGGTGGGAAGCGGTGTATTGCGGCAGGTGTTGTGCTGGATAACGCACCCCTGCCGAAGAATGCAACCCTTGACTGGTGTGCCGGATAACACAGCCCGGTGTTTCATTGTTTACATTCCTCGAAGATGACAGTCAAGCTTTACCATTGGCCTGTGGAGAACTGGGACAACAGAGACTCTTACCAGGAGGACTTTGAGTTGGATACGCAGACACGGTACTGTGAGTATGCATACAGCTGCGGCTTCCAAACATTTGATCGCTTGCCCGTACGTGCGTGCCGCTATGTGCATGTCACGTACGTAACTTTGGGGAATTTGGGGAAATATATGTGCTGTATGAACTTTGGAAAAGTGAACGGTACTTTGGGCTGTGGGATTGAGTGTGTTGTGCAGGTGTTTGAGTTGTATTGGCGGGTTATATGGACGGGAGGGGGGAGGTGTTTGTTATGCGGGATTAATTTGTGGCATATTAAATATAAACCTGGTTGTGTTGTGGCTAATAGAGTATATATATATATGTCTTGTGTTTATTTACTGTTTTAGTCATTCCCAGCTGAATATCAGGTCCCACCCGCCTCTCACAGCATCTTCCCTATCTGAATAGCTCCCACTACCCTCTAGTCCTTCACTCTCACTTTCCTCATCCACAAATCTTTCATCTTCGCTCAAATTAATGGGGAAATCGTCTTTTTCTCGGTCCGAATCGCTCTCGCTGCTGGTGGCCATGATTGTAAACACTGTGCAGATGTGAGGAGCTCCACAACCTGTGACGTCACGCTACTCGTCTGCTACTTCCGGTACAGGCAAGGCTTTTTTATCAGCGACCAAAAGTTGCGAACTTTATCGTCGATGTTCTCTACTAAATCCTTTCAGCAAAAATATGGCAATATCGCGAAATGATCAAGTATGACACATAGAATGGACCTGCTATCCCCGTTGAAATAAGAAAATCGCATGTCAGTAGGCCTTTAAAGTACCAATGATTGTCACACACACACTAGGTGTGGCGAAATTATTCTCTGCATTTGACCCATTACCATTAATCACCCCCTGGTAGGTCAGGGGAGCAGTGGGCAGTAGCAGTGGGCAGTAGCGGTGGTTGCGCCCAGGAATTATTTTTGGGGATTTAACCCCCAATTCCAAACCTTGATGCTGAGTAATGGGTCCCATTTTTATAGTCTTTGGTATGACTCAGCCGGGGTTTGAACTCACAATCTACCGATCTCAGGGCGGACACTCTAACCACTAGGCCACTGAGGTGTGATTGTTTAGTGAAAGTATTGCATAGATTATGTTTTACAGATCATTTTCAAGTAGATTTCTGAGCGTCTCTTCAAGATGTGCCGTTTTGTGGGCGGTCTTATTTACGTGGCTCACCTTCGACAGCGTCTTCTCCCCGTCATCTTTGTTGTAGCGGTGTAGTGTGCAAGGACGGGGGTGGAAGAAGTGTCAAAAGATGGAGCTAACTGTTTTAATGACATTCAGACTTTACTTCAATCTAAAATGGAGCAGCATCTCCTCATCCGTGGCTCACTAGTGCAACGTCAACACCGGAAATGTGTCCCGTGAAAAAACGTCCGACCGGAACCCTCTAATAACTAAAGTTCCGTGGGTGAATAATGTAAACCCACTACAGTTTTTAATGCTTTGATAGCTAGTCTACTGACAGATATAAGTAAGAACTTTACGCTACTTTATATTAGAAATGGCAACAGCGGAAGATGAATGTCCCATAACAAGAAGATAGAGGAAAAGAAGAAGCTTAACGACTATGGCGTCAGCACAGACTACAATGGTGGACAGTACTTATACAGATCAGCAGGTACCAGAAGGTAAGAAAAATTAGTTTTACATAATATTGCGAAACAAAACGCCATATAATGTCTGCTAATAGGTGCCATTTTGCGGTCCTTATACACACACCATAATAATACGACAATCCTTCAAGCGGTGCGGCTTCATAGCTTAACGAAGTTGTACTAAAAACATTTTGACAGATTTTAGAGCGCCGTGTGCAATGTTCTAAATTCTCACTTGTCTCTTATGTATGACTGCCATCTACTGGTCACACTTATCATTACACTATGTACCAAATAAAATAGCTTTGAGGTCGGTAAGCACAACCAGAATTGTGCCGTACATTAGACGCACTGTCGATTTTTGAGAAAATGAAATGATTTTAAGTGCGCCTTATAGTCCAAAAAATACAGTAGGTGCCAAAGCACCGGGAGTTCTCAGGACAAAAAATATTTAGAAAAAACCTGTAATATATTACCAAAATGTATATTCTAGTGTGAAAAAATACTAAATACAATTAAAAAAATTTAAAAAAATTCCAAGATGGCGCTGCTTCTTCTTCTTTCGTGTAACGTCAGATGTTCAACTCCATACCCGCATCTCTGGTCCTAGGTGGAAAAGGCTGGCTTCCGAGGGCGGTCCATATCAATCAATCAATCAATGTTTATTTATATAGCCCTAAATCACAAGTGTCTCAAAGGGGGGCAGATGTTAATTATATGGTCGGCAGTCTGCTCAGGGTCACCGCACTCGCATGCCACTCTGTCCGCCAAGCCCCAGGAGAAGACGGCAGCCTCCACGTGGCCTCCTCTGCAAGTAACAAGAAATGGCGCAAGACCACCTTTGAAACCAATGTCGCCAACCAAACGTCGAGCCGGCAGGTTTAGGACCGGCGGACGAGCAGTCGTCCCGACCGGCGAAAACCGAGGCCTGTCAATGCTTCAACTCATACTTGCCAACCGCTAACCCACAATATAACCAGCATACCTGCCCAATCACGTTATAACTGTAGAATGATGGAGGGCGAGTTCTTGGTTTCTTATGTGGGTTTATTGTTAGGCAGTTTCATTAACGTCCTCCCAGCGCGGCAACAACACACAACGAGAGCAGTCACGTTTTTGTCTACCGTAAAGCAGTTCGTCTGCCGTAAACAGCAATGTTGTGACACTCTTAAACAGGACAATACTGCCATCTAGTGCATTTGATGAAAGCACTTTTGTGCGTGCCACACATCAATGCATCATCAGAGAGGGTGTTCAGCATGGTTAGAAAAATAGTGACAGAGAATAGAACAAGGATGGACAATTCAACCCTTAACTCAACAATGAGTAGATGAGTGTTATGTGTGTGTATATGTGTAAATAAATGAACCCTGAAATTCAAGTATTTATTTTATATATATATATATATATATATATATATATATATATATATATATATATATATATATATATATATATAAATATATATATATATATATATATATATATATATATATATATATATATATATATATAGATATATATATATATATAGCTAGAATTCACTGAACGTCAAGTATTTGTTATATATATATATATATATATATATATATATATATATATATATATATATATATATATATAACATGAAATACTTGACTTGGTGAATTCTAGCTGTAAATATACTCCTCCTCTTTTAGCCACGCCCCAAACCACACCCCTCTCCCACCCCGACCACGCTCACCCCCACACCCCTCCCCCCACCTCCTGAAATTGGAGTTCTCAAGGTTGGCAAGTATGCTTCAACTCAATGGCGCTGCTGTAGTGGCTGCTGTTTCCCACTTCGTGATGTTTCCCTCTTGTTTTTTGTGTGTTGTTTGCCTTTTGGATTGGCCCTTCGGGATTGGACAACATGTGGAGGCACTTTCGTGGCTTCTGCGGTGCTTTTACAGAAACTTTTGGACCTGAGTTGTGGCCATGTTTGCAGCGGAGACTGACTCTCTGCCACATCGGAGTCCGGCTGGATGAACCGGAGGAGCCCTAGCTAAATGACCATTTGTTGGACACTTTGGTCTCCTTGGACGGATTCTCGCTTATCCGCGCCGACTGGACATTGGCCGAGAGCTAGTGAGCACCCGAGGACGGAGTCGGTTCTTTTGGCTGCTTTGTTGGGTCTGTTCCTGTCTCTGGCTTGGCTGACTACCTACCCCAAAAGACGATGGCCTGGAGCAAAGAAGAGGCCACTGTGATGTATGTGGGTTTTAAACTGGTGTGTGGACAATGCTAAAATGTAAACTATTGTCAACCTGCACGTCAATTGTTAGAATAATTATGTATATATTATCACACTAACTTTAGTATGCTTAAAGTCCGTTGCTTTAGTCATTTAGCTATTGTGCTCAAGTTGGACTTTTTCTAATGTGAGCAAGGGCAAATACTTCTTGTCTGAGGGTTGGCCTCAGCTGTAGATGTTATCTTTGTTTGAGCCCGCCAACAGCCAAGGACTTCAACCGACTTCATCGAAGATGGGATGACGGCACGCGGACAAGGCAGAGACTTCAAGGACCTCAACAAGATAAGATTCCAACACGCAGACGAAGCGGTGACGGGGCGAAAGCACAAGGCCCCCAGAACATTCCGTCACGTATCGCGCGTCCTGGACCTGCTTTGCATAAAATATGTGACCACTCCTTTTAGAGGCAACCTTAGTATTGCTGACTGTGGAACTCCTGAATAAAAAGAGGGATGCAAGAGCTGGACCTTAGAGCGTAGGTCGAGACTGTGACTAAGGGTCCGGCGCCATGCGTTCTCCTCATGAGCTAGATTGAACTCTGTCTCTGATTGATTCCTTGCTTCTTGTCTGATTAATAGATGTCATCAGTGTTTGAACCTGACATCTTCTTGGTCCTTCGAGCCGGATTTGAACCAGCGACCTTAGGAAGAAGATAGTTTTGTCTAACTAGCAGTTTCTATGCCGCTGGACAAAGCTCAAACAAAATCTCGTTGTTCATGTATGACTTAAGTGTTATTATGACAATGACAATAAAGGAATTGATTGATTGATTGATTGATTTATTGATTGATTGATTGATTGGAGGGGGGCGTGGTCGGCACACCTCCTGCGGGAATGGAGTGTGTATGGCCCGACTTCGAAGCCCAGCTGGGAGGTGAGTAGATTGCCCAGCTGGGGCTGATTATCTAATCACCTGTCGCCTTTATCAGCAGCGGCCGGGGCCATGACGGCAGCTGTGGCTGGGAGCAGAAGACACACACGCGAAGAGACCGAGGGAGAGGAAGCATAGAAATGCCTGACTGAAAAGTCCTGAATACAGACTGCTGGAAAGCGAGCCATCCTTGTGTGTATGACAATAAAAGACTTGCTCAAACCTGTCTACTGGGCTCTGTCGGCATCAGGAGATCCCACCACACCGAGAGACTCTCACATGGTGTTTTTATTTTGTTTTGTTGTTTGCCTATGCATGGTGCAATCATAGGGTTTTTTTTTCCATTGTGTTTTACTTTTGTAGCTGTATGCAGAAACAACGCCTCTGAAGTGGCAGCTTGTTGCATAAGCTCTGTTTTCCCATAATGTATTTTATGTCCTTGTGTTCTTTAATGTCTCCCTCCAGTTTCATACCAAGGTGGTGCCGCGGATGGCTGCCACGGTACTTCCCTCTCTTGTCGTTGTTGCGTTTGTCCTTGTTCCTTGCATTGAACAACATTTATTCAATCTGGTCCTCATTCGGATTACAATGTCACTGTGTACATGGACCCTGAACAAAATGACCTGATTATGTCATGCATTTTCATGCATCACAGCTTAAATCGGAATACTTTACTTTGACATGCGCAGAACCTAACATAGACAGAAAGGTGGGTTATCATTTTTGCAATGGTGCCATCTTTTACATAAGTTCACTCACTGCAGGTGCTGAAGAGGCATGAGACTCCATCCATCCATTTTCTACCACAGACTTCCGCTGTTAATTAACATGGCTTTTTGCATTTCTGCTTGTCCGGTGTTATCACGGTATTTATTTGTTTCCTTCTGTACACTACTTTTGTTTTACCTCTCTTTTTAAAATGGTGCTGTTCTGTGCCTTTTATGTTGTTGTACGTACAGTCGCGGCGTTATTCTGTGTAAGTGTTTGAGGCTAGCAGTTAGCACTTGGAGTAGCTGTAAACCATCCATCCATCCATCCATCTTCTTCCGCTTATCCGAAGTCGGGTCGCGGGGGCAGCAGCCTAAGCAGGGAAGCCCAGACTTTCCTCTCCCCAGCCATTTCGTCCAGCTCTTCCCGGGGGATCCCGAGGCATTCCTAGGCCAGCCGGGAGACATAGTCTTCCCAACGTGTCCTGGGTCCACGGGAAAGTAGCTGTAATGTCACGAATAATACAACTCGTTAAGACGACACCTTGATCCCTTCTTTTTTTGTTACATCGACACATGACACCCCAGACGATACTTTTGTTTTTGCTAGTCTCGTTTTAAAGCAACAAAGTCAACAGTATTTAATGCTACTTGTGTACATGGTGAATGTGGGGAGACAGTTACTTCATTCCAAGACTATTACATTTAGTACCAACTCTACCACCAAAGTAGAGATGACATCAAAAACATGTGCAGTAAGGATAATTCTAAGTACAAATTTCGGAAAATGTGTTTTCATGCGGTAAAATCCGAATGACTTTCGGCATAAACCATCCGTCTCGATCGGAATGAAATTTCGATCCGAACGGCTACTCTCACAGATGAACAGGCTAATTGGGAACAGGTGGGTGCCAAAATTAGGTACAAAAGCAGCTTCCATGAAATACTCAGTCATTCACAAACAAGGATGGGGCGAGGGTCACCACTTTGTCAACAAATGCGTGAGCAAAATGTCGTACAGTATAAGAACAACATTTCTCGACGAGCTATTGCAAGGAATTTCGGGATTTCACCATATACGGTCCGTAATACCATCAAAAGGTTCAGAGAATCTGGAGAAATCACTGCACGTAAGCGATTATATTATGGACCTTCGATCCCTCAGGCGGTAATGCATCAAAAAGCGACATCAGTGTGTAAAGGATATCACCACATGGGCTCAGGAACACTTCAGAAAACCACTGTCAGTAACTACAGTTGGTCACTACATCTGTAAGTGCAAGTTAAAACTCTACTATGCAAAGCGAAAGCCATTCATCAACAACACCCAGAAACGCCGCCGGCTTCGCTGGGCCCGAGCTCATCTAAGATGGACTGATGCAAAATGGAAAAAAGTTCTGTGGTCTGACGAATCCACATTTTAAATTTTTTTGGGAAACTATAGACGTCGTGTCCTCCGGAAAAAAAAGGAAAAGATCCATCTGGATTGTTATAGGCGCAAAGTTAAAAAGCCAGCATCTGTGATGGTATGGGGGTGTATTAGTGCCCAAGGCATGGGTAACTTACACATCTGTGAAGGCACCATTAATGCTGAAAGGTACATACAGGTTTTGGAGCAACATATGTTGCCATCCAAGCAACGTTATCATGGACGCCCCTGCTTATTTCAGCAAGACAATGCCAAGCCACGTGTTACAACAGCGTGGCTTCATAGTAAAAGAGTGCGGGTACTAGACTGGCCTTCCTGTAGTCCAGACCTGTCTCCCATTGAAAATGTGTGGCACATTATGAAGCCTAAAATACCACAACGGAGACCCCGGACTGTTGAACAACTTAAGCTGTACATCAAGCAAGAATGGGAAACAAATTCCACCTGAAAAGCTTCAAAAATTGGTCTCAGTTCCCAAACGTTTACTGAGTGTTGTTAAAAGGAAAAGCCATGTAACACAGTGGAAAAAATTCCGCTGTGCAAACTTTTTTGCAATGTGTTGCTGCCATTAAATTCTAAATTAATGATTATTTGCTAAAAAAAGAAAAAAAAAATAGTTCCTCAGTTCAAACATTAAATCTCTTGTCTTTGCAGTCTATTCCATTGAATATAAGTTGAAAATGATTTGCAAATCATTGTATTCTGTTTTTATTTACGAATTACACAACGTGCCAACTTCACTGGTTTTGGGTTTTGTACATAGAATATATTTTTTGAAGTTACTGATTTCTGAAATAATGACTTTTATTGAATCACTTTAATGGGCTTTGGTCAACAATGTTGACTTATTCGGTGGTATGGTCCACAGAATTGTTTGCCGACTAAAAGTCAGCGAGAATAGGTTACAAAACAACTAAAAATGTCGGTATATTCTACAAACCCCGTTTCCATATGAGTTGGGAAATTGTGTTAGATGTAAATATAAACGGAATACAATGATTTGCAAATCATTTTCAACCCATATTCAGTTGAATATGCAACAAAGACAACATATTGGATATTCAAACTCATAAACTTTTTTGCAAATAATAATTAACTTACAATTTCATGGCTGCAACACGTGCCAAAGTATTTGGGAAAAGGCATGTTCACCACTGTGTTACATGGCCTTTCCTTTTAACAACACTCAGTAAACGTTTGGGAACTGAGGAGACACATTTTTTAAGCTTCTCCGGCGTAATTCTTTCCCATTCTTGCTTGATGTACAGCTTAAGTTGTTCAACAGTCCGGGGGTCTCCGTTGTGGTATTTTTATAGTGCATTTAATTGAATATGGGTTGAAAAGGATTTGCAAATCATTGTATTCCGTTTATATTTACAGCTAACACAATTTACCAACTCATATGGAAACAGGGTTTGTAAATCCAGGCTTCGTACACCTTTTACATGGCCAAATTCAAGCACTTTTTAAGGATTTTCAAGATCAATTCTCCAGTTTTTCCAGTAACCCTTCAAAAGGTCAAAACCAGTGTGAATCAGTCCATAGCCTTGTTGTTTAAGGTCACCAAATGCTGTTTGTAGGGAAACTACGGAAAATCTGCTAAAACCTAAGTGTGGAAGTTGCCTCCTAGCAGCTCCACTGTAGACACGGCACAAGAGCCAAGCGTGCCGTTTTAACAAAGTTTTTAATGTGCATATATTTGAGTCCAACTCTTTCTCCAGCAGAACGTGACTTTTCAGACACGTCCGTATCCTCTCTCTCCTCCTGCTCCCGGTCGCTTATTGTTAAAGACAACAGATGATTAGATTAACACGTACCACCTGTGAAATCTAATCACCTGCCAGCTGTGTCTCGCCGTCAGCACTGCCACGCCCCCGTCTGATGGTGCTCTGTCCTCAGCACCATGGACAGAGGCGGTGATCTTTGCTCCTGCAGGTAGCGCTGGCAACATCTCCCTCCACACTAAGCCTGGTATTGAACCAGCAGTTATCATTAACTGAATGGGGCATAGAAAATGAAGCAGTGTTTCTGTACACTATTCAAAGTCATTTGTGTTTGCAAACGTTGTTTACTTATTTGTTTGTATCCTCATCAACATTCATGTATACATAATTTCTTACAAGAAATAACATTAATTATTATTGTTTACTTGTTTGTTTGTATCATAATTCATGCATACATCATGTTCATTAAAAAGACATTCTCCCGGCATAATGGACCGATGCACCACTGTCCTCTTCTGGGCGACACAGAGCTGTGTATACATGACAACAACCTAATGTAAGGGCTTGTGCAAAGCCAACAGATCAAGCGTGTAGCTTTCATTTTTAAGGAAACATATTTTATTATTTTCCATTTTGTAATTATCCTATTGAGTAACTTTGAAAACACAACATTAAAATCCAAGCATTTTCAAGGTTTTTAAGCACCCATACGAACCCTGTAAATCAAATAATGGTGTGTCAAGCGGTTGTACGAGTAAGAGTAACACAACAGTGTTGGCGACCGTTGATACGTCTCCTGCATCTGTGCATTTCAGTCCATGTTGAAGCATTAATAGTAGAGATGTCCGATAATATCGGCAGTCCGATATTATCGGCCGATAAATGCTTTAAAATGTAGTATTGGAAATTATCGGTATCGGTTTTAAAATGATCGGTATCGGTTTCAAAAAGTAAAATGTACAAAGCGCCAATAAACCTTAACGGCACAGCCTTTGCGTGCCGGCCCAGTCACAAAATATGTACGGCTTTTCACACACACAAGTGAATCCTAGCATACTTGGTCAACAGCCATACAGGTCACACTGAGGGTGGCCGTATAAACAACTTTAACACTGTTACAAATATGCGCCACATTGTGAACCCCACACCAAACAAGAATGACGAACACATTCCGGGAGAACATCCGCACCGTAACACAACATAAACACAACAGAACAAATACCCAGAACCCCTTGCAGCACTATCTCTTCTGGGACGCTACAATATACCCCCAACCTTGCCCACCTCAACCTCCTCATGCTCTCTCAGGGAGAGCATGTCCTAAATTCCAAGCTGCTGTTGTAAGGCATGTTAAAAAAAAATAATGCACTTTGTGACTTCAATAATTTTTTTCCATAACTTGAGTTGATTTATTTTGGAAACCCTTGTTACATTGTTTAATGCATCCAGCGGGGCATCACAACAAAATTAGGCATAATAATGTGTTAATTCCACCACTGTATATATCGCATACTTGCCAACCCTCCCCGAATTTTCCGGGAGACTCCCGAAATTCAGCGCCTCTCCCGAAAACCTCCCGGGACAAATATTCTCCCGAAAATCTTCCGATTTTCAGCCGGAGCTGGAAGCCACGCCCCCTCCAGCTCCATGCGGACCTGAGTGAGGACAGCATTTTTTCATGACGTGAGGACTACAGGGTGACAAGAACTAAATCATCCAGACTAGAGATAAATTGTATTATTATGTTTACCTTACCTAAAAATAAATATATCTATGAGTTTAAAAAAATTAAAAAAAATACATTTTTACTATATTTTGCTAAAAACATCAAAATTAATTGTATTTTTATTTGTATTTTTTCGTGACTCCTTATTACATCCAGCCATAGAATTATACATTAAAATAAACATATTTGAAATAAATGATTTTAAATTATGATAATAATTCATTTAAAATGACCATATTTAATTATTAAAGTAATTGCTGGTTTATCAACAACTTTAGCATTTTATTCATTACATTTTGAAACTCTCAGAAGCCAAGTTATGCTATATTCCTTAATATTTATTTATGCAAGTTTAATGTATCAATTATCTAAACACAGTTTGTTTGCATATTTTCAGGATGTAGATATATATATATATATATATATATATATATATATATATATATATATATATATATATATATATATGTATATGTCTTAATAAGGTTATCCAAAAAATAGTGCTCGATACCGTAGTAGAGCGCAATATATGTATGTACACATACATATATATATATATGTATGTGTGGGAAAAAAAATCACAAGACTACTTCATCTCTACAGGCCTGTTTCATGAGGGGTTCCCTCAATCATCAGGAGATTTTATGATTGAGGGAACCCCTCATGAAACAGGCCTGTAGAGATGAAGTAGTCTTGTGATATTTTTTTTCCCACACATACATATATTGCGCTCTACTACGGTATCGAGCACTATTTTTTGGATAACCTTATCAAGACATATATATATATATATATATATATATATATATATATATATATATATATATATATATATATATATATATATATATATATGTATGAAATACTTGACTTGGTGAATTCTAGCTGTCAATATACTCCTCCCCTCTTAACCACGCCCCCAACCACGCCCCGACCATGCCCCCACCCCCCACCCCCCACCTCCCGAAATCGGAGGTCTCAAGGTTGGCAAGTATGATATATCGGTATCGGTTGATATCGGAATCGGTAATTAAGAGTTGGACAATATCGGAATATCGGATATCTGCAAAAAAAGCCATTATTGGACATCTTTAATTTCCAAGCACTTCACCCAAAATTCAAGCATTTTTCAAACCTTGAAAACACATTAAAATCCAAGCATTATCAAGGTTTTTAAGCATTTGCACGAACCCTGCAAATCAAATAATGGTGTGTCAAGCGGTAGTACGAGTAAGAGTAACACAACAGTGTTGGTGACATGTAAACAAAGGCCGTTGATACGTCTCCTGTATCTGTGCATTTCAGTGCATGCTTTGCTTTTAAATTCCTTGTTCACATTGCCATTAATCCTTTCCTCTCTAGTACTGCTGTTTTAATCCATGGTGGAATACAATCTTCAAACCTACACTGTCAATTTTTCTGCTTTCCCTCAGAGTCACCGACCAACAAACGCTGAGCTCCATGCAGACATGTTAGCGTGTTGATAAAGAAGAAGGGAACGTTTATCTTCCCCCGTCAGTGTGAAGAAGACACTGTCATTACATATGCCGCTGCCAATGCTCCTCGGAGCTTGGCAATACCAACCAAGCGCCGCTGGTTTCCATGGAGGTAATCTGTAATGGCAGAGCCATGCTTGATTATGGATCGGAGCTGAGACCGCGGGCTGGCCATGGGCATCCCCCGAAGCTTTTGTCTGTCACACCGTTTCACTGAAGTGCAAGGCATGACTTTGGGGGATGAAAGCGTCTATCTGTCTGTAACCGAGCTCACTGAACAGATCAAATGCGTTGAGCTGACAATGGCAAGGGTGAAAAGTAAAAAAAAAAAAAAAAAAATCTGTGCTCCATTTGAGGTGGAAGCAAGTTTATTTGTCTCAAAACATACCTCCAGACAACCGCAGCATGGATACACACACTCCTTATGCTGTACTGGTTTTTAGCACTTTTAATTGGTCAAATAGGGGTGCCAAATGTACAAATCCTATCACACTTTTCTAGCTGATTTATTTTGAATCCTAAAGACCCCCACTCTTAGAAGTGTTAAAAATAAGTCATATATCAATATATGAGAGGGACAAGCGGTAGAAAATGGATGGATGGATGGATGGATAATTTTTACTTTCAATGCTTAAACGAAGCCTAAAATGAAGCGCTATGAATGTCAAGAAAAGGGATATACATCCGATTCATTATTATTATTACCAACAATACCGAATTTTCCGGACCATAGGGCGCACCGGATTATTAGGCGCACTGCCGATGAATGGTCTATTTTCTAAGGCGCATTAAAGGAGTCATATTATTATTATATTTTTTCTAAATGTAAAACACTTCCTTGTGGTCTACATAACATGTAATGGTGGTTCTTTGGTCAAAATGTTGCATAGATGATGTTTTACAGATCATCTTCAAGCCGCTTTCTGACAGTCGCTTCCGGATGCGCCGTTTTGTGGGGGGTCTTATTTACGTGGCTCACCTTCGGCAGCGTCTTCTCCCCGTCATCTTTGTTGTAGCGGTGTAGCGTGCAAGGACGGGAGTGGAAGAAGTGTCAAAAGATGGAGCTAACTGTTTTAATGACAATCAGACTTTACTTAAATCAATAAAGGAGCAGCATCTCCTCATCCGGAAACAACAACACCGGAAATGTGTCCCGTGAAAAATCGTCGGATCGGAACACTGTAATAACTAAAGTTCCTTGGGTGAATAATGTAAACTCACTACACCGGTATGTTTTAGCGCTTTCATGGCGAGTTTACTGACAGATATAAGTAAGAACTTTACACTACTTTATATTAGAAATGGCAACAACGGAGGATGAATGTCCCATAACAAGAAGATAGAGAAAAAGAAGAAGCTTATCGACTACGGTGTCGGCACAGACTACAAAGGCAGAGAAGCGCACTTTTTCAGGACTTATGCAGATCCCAAATACAGATCAGCAGGTCCCAGAAGGTAAGACAAGTGGCTTTTGCATAATATTGCGAAACAAAACGCCAGATAATATGTCTTACCTTATAGACACACCATAACAATACTCGTATGTTTAATGCGCCGATAATCCTTCAAGCGGTGCGGCTTCATAGCTTACCAAAGTCGTACTAAAACATTTTGATACATTTTTGAGTGCCGTGTGAAATGTTCTATATTTTCAATGGAACATTTAAAATGTTGGTGTTGTTTACTTGAGTCATATTGCAGTCTACACGTATCTCTTATGTTTGACTGCCATCTACTGGTCACACTTGTTGTTACACCATGTATCAAATAAAATTGCTCCGAGGTCAGTAAGCAAAACCAGAATTATTCCACAAGTGCACCTTAAAATCCAGAAAATACGGTCAATCTCTAGATCAGGGGTTCAAAACCTTTTTTAACCTCGGGGCCCAACTGTTCCACTACAAAGGGGCCCAGAGCCAACTCAAATAATAACAATGAATTGGTGATCAAACTCTTGATTTTAATCATTTTTTAATAATTATATCTAACCTGCTCAGTGGCTTTGTGGTTAGAGTGTCCGCCCTGAGACTGGAAGGTCGTGAGTTCAAACCCCGGCCGAGTCATACCAAAGACTATAAAAATGGGACCCATTGCCTCCCTGCTTGGCACTAAGCATCAAGGGTTGGAATTGGGGGTTAAATCACCCAAATGATTCCCGCGCACAGCCACCGCTGCTGCTCACTGCTCCCCTCACCTCCCAGGGGGTGAACATGTTGTTTGTGACTATTGTTGGGACTTTTTTAAACTAACTTTAACTAACCTACTTCCAGTCTACAACCTTGTCAAAAGATATGAGAGCATGTGTTAACAACATACATTATTTTTCAACACTTAAACCATAGGCTTAGGTCAGACTGATTAGAAAAAAATAAGTAAATAAATAGACTACATAAAAAGGGACTCATAAACAACTGACAAAAAATAAATTCATAATCAATTATGTTGTGCTAAAATTAAGTAAATTCAAAACAAATATATTTTTTTAACTGAACTGTCGATTCAATTAAAGTACAGCTTCACCACTTTAGTCATGTTTTGCACTTAAGAGTCTTTATGAGTTTAGCGCCAAACTTTGTTTGATATTGTCATTACTGCCACCAGTGGTGAAAAAGTGAATTATGACTGAGTACTGAGTCCATATGGACCACAGCTGAGAAACAGATATTTTTGGGCAAGCCTTCAGGGGTGCTCGAGACCCAACAATGGTTGAGAAAAACTGTTCTACATCATCTTCAGATAAACTATATTGCCAAAAGTATTTGGCCAAATGATCAGAATCAGGTGTCCTAATCACTTGGCCTGGCCACAGGTGTATACAATCAAGCACTTAGGCATGGAGACTGTTTCTTTTTTTTTTTTTTGTCCTGTCCAGCTTCTATAAATAATACAGAAATGACAATGAGCATTATTACACTACAAATGGAGCAATACAAATACCAATAGAAATAGCGCTATTGATAATGAACAATACCAATACTTTATCTTTATTATCAACAATACAGTTGTTCAAATGCAACAATACATATACGTAATGATAACTTGAGATACGAAATAATGCAGAAAAATGGAGGGGAAGAAAAAGAAGCAACCTACCTTAACCTTGTAGATTGTTATAGTATCAATAGGTTAAGCTGTGTCAGTGTGCCATGTGTTATACCCAGTTTACCCTAGGGCAACAACATTAATAAATGTTTGATGAAACGTGATTATGTGCATGAGTGTACGTATGCATATGTACTTGTATATGTACAGCATGTGTATATGTGTTTGTACAATGAATGTATATGTACAGAATGTGTATATGTGTTTGTACAGTGAATGTATATGTACAGTTTGTGTATATGTGTGTTTGTACAGTGAATGTATAAGTACAGTATGTGTATATGTGTTTGTACAGTGAATGTATATGTACAGTATGTGTATATGTGTTTGTACAGTGAATGTATAAGTACAGTATGTTTATATGTGTTTGTACAGTGAATGTATATGTACAGTATGTGGATGTTTGTATAATGAATGTGCGTGTGGATGTACGAACTTTGTGTATGTAAATATGTACTGTATTTGTATATGTATGTGGGAGCATAGGTACCTGTGTATGTATGTATGTGAGTATATGTGAATTTGTATGTACAATACATTTGACTCCCAGTGTGTGTGGGAGCCAGAGTACGGCCCCAGCCTCCCCGAGAGCCCAACCCACAAATAGTAGGTGTGGTGCCCAGGGAACCAGGGACCACCGCCCCCACGCAGCCAAGCCGGACAGCGACAGGAACCCCAGAGCCCGGCCCACCGCGCTGCCCACAAGGACCAGCAGCAGGCCGCAGACAGACGCACCCGGCAGAGGACAAGGCACGAGAAAAGCAGGGGACAGCCAGACCCCAAGCCAGCGAGAGACCACGCCCCACACGGGCAGAAAGGCGGGAGGCCCCGCCCGGGGGGCCCGGAGACCCCCAGCAACCGGACGGGAGGACCGCCCCCGCCCCACCGGCAACCGGACCCCCACGAGCCCACCCCCCACCCCCGGAGAGCGCGGCGAGGCCAACCCCCGGCCACCCCCCTGCCACCCCACCCAAGTCGGCCGCCGCAGGACCACCGCCGAGCTCCCCCCCTGAGGGAGGGGAAAAATAAAAATATATATAATATTAATAAAATATATTAAAAAATAAAAATAAATAAATTGGTAGGCCACATAAACTAAGACATAGCTGACAGAGTCCAAAAAATAAATAAATGAATAAATACTTTAAAAAAAAAAAAGAATTGAAAGAAGATCACAGACATGCTGACACACAAGGTCACTACCCCAGCACTTCGGAATACCTTGCAGCACCAAGCTACCACAGTAGACGCAGAGACTAGACCCAGCAGGCCCCAACCAAGACGGGCACCTGGAAGGGATGGACGGTGGAACCCAGGAGCTCCAGACACGCAGTCCGGATGCAGTAGACTGAGGCGCCGACCCCCGCCTGACAGGCAGGCCCAGAGTGTACCCCCAGAAATATACATACATACATATATATATATATACATACACATATAGATGTACACATACACATATATACATATACATACACATACATACACATATATATATACATACATACATACACATATATATATACATACATACATACACACACATATACATACATATACACAGTTCGTCAGCCCCGACAACCACCACGCGCGCGCGCTGCCACCAGTCACAACATCAGCCACCGCCCTGCACCAGACCCAGCAGCCACGGCCGCCCACACCACAAACAAACGGCAGCAGAAACAGCAGCTGCAATACCCCCAGACAGCCAGCACCACCCAATCAAATCAAAGCGACCAAAAAAGACTGCGACCGGCAACCACACGCCAACAGGACCACGGAGACCAGCCCAAACGCCAACACCCACCAAAAGACCCCACCACCCCAACCCAAACCCGCACAAACACACCACCGCCCAAACAACAGAGACACAGCATCCAGACCAGACATGGGGGCCGCGCCGCCACCACATCAAGTCACCAAAAGAGACCCCACAGCGCAAGGTCGGGCCACACGGGCACGGACCCCACCCAACAGGAAGCGAGACCCGCGCGACGCCACACACAAATAAATAATAAGATTAAAAATAATAATAATAATAAATAATGATAATAATAATAATAATAATAATTTAAAAAAACCAAAAAAAATAAAAAAATAAAATAAAACACACCTGTGGCCCGGCCATAAAATCAAGCACTTAGGCATGGAGACTGTTTCTACAAACATTTGTGAAAGAATGAGCCACTCTCAGGAGCTCAGTGATTTCCAGCGTGGAACTGTCATAGGATGTCACATGTGCAACAAATCCAGTCGTGAAATGTCCTCTCTCCTAAAAATTCCAAAGTCAACTGTCGGCTTTATTATAAGAAAATGGAAGAGTTTGGGAACAACAGCAACTCAGCCACAAAGTGGTAGGCCACATAAACTAAGACATAGCTGACAGAGTCTGGTGTGGATGAACTTGACTGGCCTGCACAGAGTCCTGACTTGAACCCGATAGAACACCTTAGGGATGAATTAGAACGGAGACTGAGAGCCAGGCCTTCTCCACCAACATCAGACCAACCTCACCAATGCGCTTTTGGAAGAATGGTCGAACATTCCTATAAACACACTCCGCAACCTTGTGGACAGCCTTCCCAGAAGAGTTGAAGCTGTAATAGCTGCAAAAGGTGGACCAACATCATATTGAACCCTATGGGTTTGGAATGGGATGGCACTTCAAGTTCATATGTGAGTCAAGGCAGGTGGCCAAATACTTTTGTCAACATAGTGTATAGCTGTTTATTGCCATTTTCTTTTGTATTTTTTGAGCAATAAAAAGAAAAACTGCCTGCATGCCAGCTTTGTGTTATTAGTGTCAATGTTGTAATATTGTCTCGTTACATTGCACTTGTCTGCTCTTATATTCAACTTGTTTATGTTTTTATTTTTATAATTGTGTTTTTAAAATAATAGGTGACACTTTAGTATGGGGAACATATGAACCATTAATTAGATGCTTATTAACATAGGGTTAGGGTTAGGGCATACTTGCCAACCCTCCCGGATTTTCCAGGAAACTCCCGAAATTCAGCGCCTCTCCCGAAAACCTCCAGGGACAAATTTTCTCCCGAAAATCTCCCGAAATTCAGGCGGACCTGAGTGACGTGTCGACAGCCTGTTTTCACGTCCGCTTTCCCACAATATAAACAGCGTGCCTGCCCAATCATATTATAACTGTAGAATGATCGAGGGCGAGTTCTTGGTTTCTTATGTAGGTTTATTGTTAGGCAGTTTCATTAACAGCAATGTTGTGGCACTCTTAAACAGGACAATACTGCCATCTAGTGTACATGCATATGTGACAATAACATCTACGGCTTTTAGAGAGTGCAGTGCACAACTGCGCACACAACAAGGAGACGAAGCAGAATGCATCATCAGAGAGGGTGTTCAGCATGGTTAGAAAAATAGTGACAGAGAATAGAACAAGGATGGACAATTCAACCCTTAACTCAACAATGAGTAGATGAGTGTTGTGTGTGTGTACATGTGGAAATAAATGAACACTGAAATTCATGTATTTCCATACTTGCCAACCCTCCCGGATTTTCCGGGAGACTCCCGAAATTCAACGCCTCTCCCGAAAACCTCCCGGGACAAATTTTCTCCCGATAATCTCCCGAAATTCAGGCACACTATATAATCAGCGTACCTGCCCAATCATGTTATAACTGTAGAATGATCGAGGGCGAGTTCTTGGTTTCTTATGTGGGTTTATTGTTAGGCAGTTTCATTAACGTCCTCCCAGCGCGGCAACAACACACAACAACAGCAGTCACGTTTTGTCTACCGTAAAGCAGTTCGTCTGCCGTAAACAGCAATGTTGTGACACTCTTAAACAGTACAATACTGCCATCTAGTGCATTTGATGAAAGCACTTTTTGCGTGCCACACAGCAATGCATCATCAGTGAGGGTGTTCAGCATGGTTAGAAAAATAGTGACAAATAGAACAAGGATGGACAATTCAACCCTTAACTCAACAATGAGTAGATGAGTGTTATGTGTGTGTATATGTGTAAATAAATGAACACTGAAATCAAGTGTTTATTTTATATATATATATATATATATATATATATATATATGTATATATATATATATATATATATATATATATGAAATACTTGACTTAATATTTATTATATATATATATATATATATATATATATATATATATATATATATATATATATATATATATGAAATACTTGACTTAGTATTTCTTATATATATATATATATATATATATATATATATATATATATATATATATATATATATATATATATATAAGAAATACTAAGTGTTTGGGGTCAAGTATTTCATATATATATATATATATATATATATATATATATATATGAAATACTATATATATATATTTCATATATATATATATATATAAGTATTTCATATATATATATATATATATATATATATATATATATATATATATATATATATATATATGTATATATATATATATATATATGAAATACTTGACCCCAAACACGCCCCCGCCCCGCCCCCCCACCCCCCACCTCCCGAAATCGGAGGTCTCAAGGTTGGCAAGTATGAGTATTTCTCTTATTTATATATATATATATATAAATAGTATTTCTTATATATATATATATATATATATATATATATATATATATATATATATATATATATATATATATATATAGTATTTCTTATATATATATATATATATATATAAGAAATACTATTTATATATATATATATATATAAATAAGAGAAATACTCATACTTGCCAACCTTGAGACCTCCGATTTCGGGAAGTGGGGGGTGGGGGGCGGGGCGGGGGCGTGTTTGGGGTCAAGTATTTCATATATATATATATATATATATATATATATATATATATATATATGAAATACTTGACCCCACACACACACGCTGGGGTCAAGTATTTCATATATATATATATATATATATATATCAAGTATTTCATATATATATATATATATATATATATATATATATATATATATATATATATATATATATATATATATATATGAAATACTTGACCCCAAACACGCCCCCGCCCCGCCCCCCACCCCCTACCTCCCGAAATCGGAGGTCTCAAGGTTGGCAAGTATGAGTATTTCTCTTATTTATATATATATATATATATATATATTAACTATAAATATATATAGCTAGAATTCACTGAAAGTCAAGTATTTCTTATATATATATATATATATATATATATATATATATATATATATATATATATATATATACAGTATATATATGTATGAAATACTTGACTTGGTGAATTCTAGCTTTAAATATACTCCTCCCCTCTTAACCACGCCCCCAACCATGCCCCCAACCCCCCAGGTCTCAAGGTTGGCAAGTATGGGTCAGGGTAAGGGTTAGGGTCAGGGTCAGGGTCAGGGTCAGGGTTAGGGGTAGGGTTAGGGTTAGGGTTAGGGTTAGGGTTAGGGAAGACTTAATTAATGGCTTACTGGTTGTATAATAAGGCCATGCAGAATAAGGCATTAATAAGTACTTAATAATGACTAATTAACAGCCAATATCTTACTAATTTGCATGTAAATAAGCAACTAATTAATGGTTCATATGTCCCCTATACTAAAGTTTTACCAACATATATAAAATAAATATGGAGTGCAATACTACTTATTAAAGCATTTTGGAGTGTAAACCCACCCTTTTTTTGTTTAAAACTCACAACAACTGAAATTAGGAATAATAACAGCAAAAGCAGTGAGTTTTATGAGCTGGCAAATCTGTCCAAGTCTGTGAGTCTGTGTAAAAATATAAAATCCAACAAAGTACATAGGACAGGGAAATATTGAATATTTACTTCCGTCAAAGCTTTATGAAGTAATGCCTGTGGCAAAAGATATGAGACGATGTTTCCACTTAAAGAAAAAGCACCGAAGGGAAATACTGAGGGAAGACAAATACAAGTGTTGAAGCACAGTGGAGAGCAATACAATAAAAAAATAAAAAAAACAAGGGGAGAAAAAAAATAAAAAATAAGTTTCATTAAAAAAAAAAAAACATTTGTGTAAGGGGACGTGCGTAAAATGACAATACTACAGTATATATACTGAGTAAAATGTAGGTATTGCAGCAGCTACAGGAAATGTGTGCTGATGCGAAGGACAAAGTTTGTGGCCCTATCTATTTTTGTTTCTATGTAGGTCTGGCGTGGAAGGTGTCAAACCACTGGAGGATTGTGTGTCAGAGGCAGTATCCATTAGCTTCTTGCCTTGGGGGGTAAAAGCATGCAATGGCGCATTTGTGTTGATGGGGGGAAATTAAGTTGCAGACTAAAGTACCTTTTACATGCAAGATGACTTAAGCATTTGTGATCCCGAAGACAATTTTTACCCAATAAAATATAATCTTGAGGCTTACAAAAAATGTCTAATGTAAAATAGTGTACAGCCCCTAAAGGTCCCCAGAACCCCATGAACACGTAACAGTAGAAAATAAACTGATGTCTGTTCTATTATTAGTTTTATATCATCTTTAAAAAGTGTTTGTTTTATATATGTTAGGAACTGGTCAAGGGGGTGACCCCGGGATGCAGAGACGAGAGGCAAGTTTGAATAACAAAAAGGGAATACATTTAATGAGTCCAAAAAGTGTAACAAAAAGCGATGGGGCAGAAGTGCACACCATGAATACTTAAATGAAAACAGGTTCCTCAGTGGTCGGCAGGGGGAGAAGGCAGGGCACACTAAAACACAGGGTAAAGTCCTTGTTGCCTCAAGGAGGCTAGGAAACAAACACAACAACGTTAGGAATTATTGGACTAAGGAAAAACAACATACCAGGACTGACGAGGCGAAGCAGGTACGTGCACGTGGAAGGTGCAGGATAAATTAACCGACAAGAGCCAGCTGTGGGAGGTGAGCTTAAATAGTCCTCGGTGGAAATAGGTTGCAGGTGTGCCTTAGTGTCCGCCCCTCGCTGGAGACTAATGAGCTGCGGAAACACATCACAACACAAGAGAAGGCAGGGAAATAAAAACACAACAATATACTGTTTAAGGCCAATATTATATTATCGAATTATTATGTAAGGTTCTAAATGAAAGGGAACCTAAAACCCTCCCAATTCCCTTCACCATTGAACAGTGTGGACCAGAACATGCTCTACTCAGTAGAAAAGGGTCTTAGACTTAGTTAAGTTAAAGTTAAAGTACCAATGATTGTCACACTGCATTTGACCCATCACCCTTGATCACCCCCTGGGAGATGAGGGGAGCAGTGAGCAGCAGCGGTGCCGCGCCCGGGAATCATCTTTGGTGATTTAACCGCCAATTCCAACCCTTGATGCTGAGTGCCAAGCAGGGAGGTAATGGGTCCCATTTTTATAGTCTTTGGTATGTCCGATCTCAGGGCGGACTGTTATGGTTTACAGACGGGAGATGACGACTCAGACACCAGGGGGAGGTAATGTTCAAAGATGTATTATATATATAAACCATACATACATAATAATCAAACAATACTACATATACTAACTAAGGAAATGGAGTGTGACAAAAAACCAAAGAGTGTGTATGGTGTAAGACTATGTGTGTAGATTAGCTGTTGAGTGTTACCGTGAATGTTGAACGAGAGACGAGGAAGTCCAGGGGAGAGAGAAGTCTCCAGGACCGAGTCCAACGCGGGGGGAGTCAAGGATCGAGGGAGGCAGTCAAGAGTCCAGAGGGAGATCCAGGGAAAAGTGAGACACATAGCTCACTTTCAAGGCGACGGAGGGTACTGCGGGGACGACACAAGAAAACACACACTGAAAACACGGAGGGGCAAAACACAGAGAGAGCTGGATTGCATCAAGCAGGACGTGGCTTACTGTATGCAAATAGAAGGTTATATTCCGGCCCAGGATGGCAGGTTGTGCCGGCTTATGAAGGCAGCTTGCTCATCACAGGCAGGTGTGCGGATTGCAGATTGTCTGCAGGCGCGAGGAGGCACGCCCCCAGCGGAGAGAGAGCGCCTGTGGGCGTGGCTCGTCAGGACGCAAAGATGAGCACGCATTGGAATGCGCCCTGGCCGTGACACGGACACTCTAACCACTATGCCCCTGGATAAGGTCATCCAGGGTAAATCCCACCTAACTAATCCTTGTCCACACACACACAATGCTACCGTTTAAGACCCCCTCGCCCCAACGTCCGCCGGCCCAACGTCATAGTTACCTCTGACCTGGAAGTGTATTCTTACCCTGTGTTTCAATGTAGACTATTGCCACATTTCTCTTAACAGTAAACCTTGCTTGCCTCACCATCAGCAGCTGTTAGACTGGCCCTATTGTAGTGAATCACACCTGAGCCATCATACATGGATCATATCTTTAATGGAAAGTAAACAATGTGATGAAGAGCATTTTACAACAACAAACAACAGGACACTGTGCTTGTAGGCTGAAATTGGCGGTCGTACCACTTCATGGCTTCACAATAGCTATGGAGTAATAACCTAGACGTTGAGTAATCGCTCGACATACATCGCGGACAATAACTGATAGTCTGCTTTGCCAGTCCAAATGCATTCGCTATTTTCCGTAGTCTTTCCTCATCCACGGGAGCCCGCATTCTCGTTGTCTGTCCTTCGACAAATGGACAACGTTTTTCACTAAGTAGAATCACAGCTGACCTGGACATTCGATAGATCTCTTGCCGTTCCACTGGCACAACACACTCGTTGACAAACATATACCACCAGGCTGCCATTCTTCCAGGCATTATCCAAAACCGTCGCTCAACATTGCTATGTTTCCGTCTGAAAGGTGTTGTATCCCAAATAGCTGCAATCGCCCGTTTCCTTCTCTTAAGGTATTGATGTGGGATTTCTACATGCGTCTGTACATGTAGAAGGAGGAGAAATACGGGCATGTCTGGATGACTCGCCTGGCGCGTTCTTTCTGACGTCACTCCCTTCCTCTACGAACTCAGTTTGTAAAAGATCGATGAGTCCATACAAAGATAAGAGCCTGAGATTCAAGAAATAGACGGCGCACTTACCCGTGTAAAAAAATTATCCGAGGAGGGGGACCTTAAACGGTGATTTAGTGTGGCTGAAACGGGGCTTAGACTAAATAATTATTCGTTTAAGGGGTTATCCGGCTTAGTGTAGACATAGCCTTAGACTTAGACAGACTTAGACTTAGACAAACATTATTGATCCACAAAGGGAAATTGTTCCAAATTGTTTTGTTTTACCATTTTGTGTTGTATATTTTTGATGTGGAATTTCTAGCTCATAGTGTTGTCCTGATACCAATATTTTGGTACCGGTACCAAAATTATTTTGATACTTGTTGGTACTTTTCGATACTTTTCTAAATAAAGGGGACCACAAAAAATTGCATTATTGGCTTTATTTCAACAAAAAATCTTAGGGTACATTAAACATACGTTTCTTATTGCAAGTTTTTCCTTAAATAAAATAGTGAACAAACAAGACAACTTGTCTTTTAGTAGTAGGTAAGCAAACAAAGGCTCCTAATTTAGCTGCTGACATATGCAGTAACATATTGTGTCATTTATCATTCTATTATTACAAGTGGTAGACAATTAATTATTAATATACTCGTTCATTTACTGTTAATATCTGCTTACTATCTCTTTTAACATGTTCTATCTACACTTCTGCTAAAATGTAATAATCACTTATTCTTCTCTGCTTTGATACTTTACATTAGTTTTGGATGATACCACAAATTTAGATATGAATCCGATACCAAGTCGTTACAGGATCATACATTGGTCATATTCAAAGTCCTCATGTGTCCAGGGACATATTTCTTGAGTTTATTAACATAGTATACATTTTAAAAAACGAAAGAAGATGTTGTGATGCCAAAACATATCGACGTAATCATAGTAGTATCGACTAGATACGATCCTGTACTTGGTTCATTACAGTGATTGTTAGGTGTAGATCCACCAATGGCGTTTGTTTACATTGTGACGCCGGTGAGCATGTTTAGCTATTCCTCGTCCTGCAGGGATGATACTTGTAAGAAACGTACTTTATTTGTCGCCATGGAGACCAGGATTAGTGGTTTAGAAGTAGCTAAAACACTGCCGACTGCGGCTGGACTTTAGCCGCTAGCTAGCTAGCCATGTCTTAAAGCACCTCTTCACCTTTATCGTTAGTTTTTAAGTCAAAGTGCGTCCGTTCTCCCTTTTCTGTTTACACACTGTGTCTGCATGTAAGTACTCTGTGATTTTGCGCTGCCGAACACGCTCGTCTGCTCATAAAACTAGCAATGACACGACGTGGCGACAGCGGGGGTGTGGGGGACCGGTACTTTTCATAGGCGGTATAGTATCGAATATGATTCATTAGTATCGCGGTACTTTACTAATACCAGTATACCGTACTGTCACACCGCGGTGAGGGAAGTCTTGTCTTGGTTTTTTCTGTCTTGTGATTTGCATGTTTTATTTTGAAAAGCAACTCCTCTTGTTTCAGATCACGGGTCCTTCCTCTTGTGTCACCAGTCTGACGTCATTCCTGACCCTTGATTGTTTCCACCTGTTTCCCATTACCCTCATGTTCCATATAAACCCATGCCTCCCCTTGTTCTGTGCCAGATTGTCTCGAGCTTTCGTGCCTGTCTTGCGTCCAAGTTCATGTTCATGTCCATGCCTTGCCTCGTCCCACGTCTACGTCCTTGTTTCAAGAAATTCCCACGCTGTAATTTTGAGTTAACTTTTTCTCCTCCCTCAGAGCGACTTTTGTTATCTAGCCTTTTTTCAACCGCAGTGGTGAGTTATTATTTTTTCCTAATGATCTTTCCTCAAAGTTTTTGAGTGATTTTTTGTTTACATTTATTAGAGTAGTATTTTTATAGTCATTATTTTCTTCCTCCGGTTGGAGCGTTTTTTGTTAAAGTTTTTGATAGCAGATACGGTGCTAATTATAATGTGTCTTTATTTTTGTATTTCCTCCTTTTGGAGTGATTTTCGGTTTATCCCTTTTTGGAACATTTTTTTGCTATCTATTTTTGTGATTCATAGTATTTGAATTTACTCTGCTCTGGAGGTTTAAAGAGTTTTTCAAAATAAAAGCTTTATTTAGAATCCCATCTCTGCATCTGAGTCCCTTCCTTCGTCCAAGTCTGACACGTATAACCCTACTAGCTCATTTAAATTATTAATTATGACACCAATAAATTAGCTATCATGTGGGAGTGTATTTTCTGCAATTGACAAGAAGCATTGATTTAGATTTTAATAACTTCCAGCCACTCGCCATCGTGCCCCACCGGAGGTGGGGCACGATGGCGAGCGCCTGGTGGCCGGGCCTGTCCCCATGGGGCCCAGCCGGGCACAGCCCGAAGAGGCAACGTGGGTCCCCCCTCCAATGGGCTCACCACCCATAGCAGGGGTCATAGAGGTCGGGTGCGATGTGAGCTGGGCGGCAGCCGAAGGCAGGGCACTTGGCGGTCCGATCCTCGGCTACAGAAGCTAGCTCTTGGGACGTGGAACGTCACCTCGCTGGGGGGGAAGGAGCGTGAGCTAGTGCGCGAGGTGGAGAAGTTCCGGCTAGATATAGTCGGACTCACTTCGACGCACAGCAAGGGCTCTGGAACCAGTTCTCTCGAGAGGGGCTGGACTCTCTTCCACTCTGGCGTTGCCGGCAGTGAGAGGCGACGGGCTGGGGTGGCAATTCTTGTTTCCCCCCGGCTCAGAGCCTGTACGTTGGAGTTCAACCCGGTGGACGAGAGGGTAGCTTCCCTCCGCCTTCGGGTGGGGGAACGGGTCCTGACTGTGGTTTGCGTTTACGCGCCAAACCGCAGCTCAGAGTACCCACCCTTTTTGGATTCACTCGAGGGAGTACTTGAGAGTGCTCCCCCGGGTGATTCCCTCGTTCTACTGGGGGACTTCAATGCTCATGTTGGCAACGACAGTGAAACCTGGAGAGGCGTGATTGGGAAGAATGGTTGCCCGGATCTGAACCCGAGCGGTGTTTTGTTATTGGACTTTTGTGCCCGTCACAGATTGTCCATAACGAACACCATGTTCAAACATAAGGGTGTCCATATGTGCACTTGGCACCAGGACACCCTAGGCCGCAGTTCCATGATCGACTTTGTAGTTGTGTCATCGGATTTGCGGCCTCATGTTTTGGACACTCGGGTGAAGAGAGGGGCGGAGCTTTCTACCGATCACCACCTGGTGGTGAGTTGGCTGCGATGGTGGGGGAGGATGCCGGACAGACCTGGCAGGCCCAAACGCATTGTGAGGGTTTGCTGGGAACGTCTGGCAGAGTCTCCTGTCAGAGAGAGTTTCAATTCCCACCTCCGGAAGAACTTTGAACATGTCACGAGGGAGGTGCTGGACATTGAGTCTGAATGGACCATGTTCCGCGCCTCTATTGTCGAGGCGGCTGATTGGAGCTGTGGCCGCAAGGTAGTTGGTGCTTGTCGTGGCGGTAATCCTAGAACCCGTTGGTGGACACCGGCGGTGAGGGATGCCGTCAAGCTGAAGAAGGAGTCCTATCGGGTTCTTTAGGCTCATGGGACTCCTGAGGCAGCGGACAGGTACCGACAAGCCAAGCGGTGTGCGGCTTCAGCGGTCACAGAGGCAAAAACTCGGACATGGGAAGAGTTCGGGGAAACCATGGAAAACGACTTCCGGATGGCTTCGAAGCAATTCTGGACCACCATCCGCCGCCTCAGGAAAGGGAAGCAGTGCACTATCAACACCGTGTATGGTGAGGATGGTGTTTTGCTGACCTCGACTGCAGATGTTGTGGATCGGTGGAGGGAATACTTCGAAGACCTCCTCAATCCCACCAACACGTCTTCCTATGAGGAAGCAGTGCCTGGGGAGTCTGTGGTGGGCTCTCCTATTTCTGGGGCTGAGGTTGCTGAGGTAGTTAAAAAGCTCCTCGGTGGCAAGGCCCCAGGGGTGGATGAGGTCCGCCCGGAGTTCCTTAATGCTCTGGATGCTGTGGGGCTGTCTTGGTTGACAAGACTCTGCAGCATCGCGTGGACATCGGGGCCGGTACCTCTGGATTGGCAGACCGGGGTGGTGGTTCCTCTCTTTAAGAAGGGGAACCGGAGGGTGTGTTCTAACTATCGTGGGATCACACTCCTCAGCCTTCCCGGTAAGGTCTATTCAGGTGTACTGGAGAGGAGGCTACGCCGGATAGTCGAACCTCGGATTCAGGAGGAACAGTGTGGTTTTCGTCCTGGTCGTGGAACTGTGGACCAGCTCTATACTCTCGGCAGGGTCCTTGAGGGTGCATGGGAGTTTGCCCAACCAGTCTACATGTGTTTTGTGGATTTGGAGAAGGCATTCGACGGTGTCCCTCGGGAAGTCCTGTGGGGAGTGCTCAGAGAGTATGGGGTATCGGACTGTCTGATTGTGGCAGTCCGCTCCCTGTATGCTCAGTGCCAGAGCTTGGTCCGCATTGCCGGCAGTAAGTCGGACACGTTTCCAGTGAGGGTTGGACTCCGCCAAGGCTGCCCTTTGTCACCGATTCTGTTCATAACTTTTATGGACAGAATTTCTAGGCGCAGTCAAGGCGTTGAGGGGATCTGGTTTGGTGGCTGCAGGATTAGGTATCTGCTTTTTGCAGATGATGTGGTCCTGATGGCTTCATCTGGCCAGGATCTTCAGCTCTCACTGGATCGGTTCGCAGCCGAGTGTGAAGCGACTGGGATGAGAATCAGCACCTCCAAGTCCGAGTCCATGGTTCTCGCCCAGAAAAGGGTGGAGTGCCATCTCCGGGTTGGGGAGGAGATCTTGCCCCAAGTGGAGGAGTTCAAGTACCTCGGAGTCTTGTTCACGAGTGAGGGAAGAGTGGATCGTGAGATCGACAGGCGGATCGGTGCGGCGTCTTCAGTAATGCAGACGCTGTATCGATCCGTTGTGGTGAAGAAGGAGCTGAGCCGGAAGGCAAAGCTCTCAATTTACCGGTCGATCTACGTTCCCATCCTCACCTATGGTCATGAGCTTTGGGTTATGACCGAAAGGACAAGATCACGGGTACAAGCAGCCGAAATGAGTTTCCTCCGCCGGGTGGCGGGGCTCTCCCTTAGAGATAGGGTGAGAAGCTCTGTCATCCGGGAGGAGCTCAAAGTAAAGCCGCTGCTCCTCCACATCGAGAGGAGCCAGATGAGGTGGTTCGGGCATCTGGTCAGGATGCCACCCGAACGCCTCCCTAGGGAGGTGTTTAGGGCACGTCCGACCGGTAGGAGGCCGCGGGGAAGACCCAGGACACGTTGGGAAGACTATGTCTCCCGGCTGGCCTGGGAACGCCTCGGGGTCCCACAGGAAGAGCTGGACGAAGTGGCTGGGGAGAGGGAAGTCTGGGCTTCCCTGCTTAGGCTGCTGCCCCCGCGACCCGACCTCGGATAAGCGGAAGAAGATGGATGGATGGATGAACTTCCAGCCATGCCATCGTGTGTCCCTCTTGGGGTCACGGGGGTAGATGGAGCCTACTATTTTTATTTTATTTCATTTTATTTTATTCTATTTTATTTGTATTTTTATTTTATTGTATTTTTATTTTGTTTTTATTTTTTAGTTTTTGTATTTTTATTTTTATTTTTATTTTTATTGTATTATTATTATTTTTTTTATTTTTTTTTGTATCTTTATTTTATTTTATTTTTATTTATTTATTTTATTTTACGTTTTTATATTATCTAACAACTTGTGCTTTTCCATTGTGATTGATTTTGTTAACATCTGTGCATTTTTTCTCAAACAAAATGCAGTGGTGTCATCTGTAAATAACCCTGATTTTAAATCTACAACCCTACAGATGTTCTTAATTTAGAAAATAAACAATTTGGGTCCTATTGATGATCCCTGGGATACACCATAAATGATACCGATTGATGATTCATGTTCTTTAAATTTCACATACTGCTTCCTTTTTGTTCGGTAGCTATGGACCCATTTCATAAGGATTAATATTACTAATTGTATGACATTTTTTTGTCAGTCCTTAGTTGTTTTGGTTAGTACCATCGATGTTGAAATGTGTAGAAGTCGCTGTCTTGCGGTTCCACAGATGCACGTCAAAGTGACCAAGCGCATAGAGTTTTCAATAGGTTTTTTATTGTTTTCCAACACCACCATCAAATACTCTGCTTTATTTTTGACTTTTCAGTCTCTCTCTCAACTTCCTCCCTTCCTGCACCCGGCCGCTCACCGTTAAAGACAACAGATGATTAGTTTAACACGTACCACCTGCGCAAACTAATCATCTGCCAGCTGTGTCTCTCCGTCAGTACATGCCACGCCCCCGTCTGATGGCGCTGTTTTCAGCACCCCGGACAGAGGCGCTGACCTTTACTCCAACAGTGCGCTGATCACAACCCCCTCCACAAAATGTTTGCTCTAGCAAAGCTCTAAACGTTTGTATATCTATTCCCACAAAACTCCCACGAGAAGTCGTCTTTTGCCAGCACGGTGGAAGTTTGCCTGAAAGCGAGTTCAGGGTTTGAATCTCTGCTCTGACCTCTCCATGCTTCTAGGATTCTTTCTGCTAAGTTAATGACCCACAGTTACCTGTACAGTCGATGTGAATACAGTGTAAATTATTTTTTTAACTCTTGCTTACCGTGATCAAAATTAGCCAGGGTGTATATATACACTATATTGCCAAAAGTATTTGGCCAGCCATCCAAATAATCAGAATCAGGTGTCCTTAAAGTGGTAGACCACGTAAACTGACAGAGAGGGGTCAGCAAATGTTGAAGCGCATAGTGCAAAGATTTCTGCACAGTCAGTTGCTACAGAGCTTTAAACTTCATGTGACCTTCCAATTAGCCCACGTACAGTACGCAGAGAGCTTCATGGAATGGGTTTCCATGGCCGAGCAGCTGCATCTAAGTCATAAATCGCCAAGTCTAATGCAAAGCGTGGGATGCAGTGGCGGAAAGCACGTCGCCACTGGACTCCAGAGCAGTGGAGACGCGTTCTCTGGAGTGATGAATCACGCTTTTCCATCTGGCAATCTGATGGACGAGTCTGGGTTTGGAGGTTGCCAGGAGAACGCTACATTTCGGACTGCATTATGCGGAGTGTGATATTTGGTGGAGAAGGAATTATGGTGTAGGGTTCTTTTTTAGGAGTTGGGCTTGGCTCCTTTGTTCCAGTGAAAGGAACTTTAAATGCTCCAGGATACCAAAACATTTTGGACAATTCCATGCTCCCAACCTTGTGGGAACAGTTTGGAGCGGGCCCCTTCCTCTTCCAACATGACTGTGCACCAGTGCACAAAGCAAGGTCCATAAAGACCTGGATGACAAGAGTCTGGCGTGGATGAACTTGACTAGAACCCGATAGAACATCTTTGGGATGAATTAGAAAGGAGACTGAGAGCCAGGCCTTCTCGACCAACATCAGTGTCGCTTTTGTAAGAATGGACGAAAATTCCTATAAACACACTCCGCAACCTTGTGGACAGCCTTCCCAGAAGAGTTGAAGCTGTAATAGCTGCAAAAGGTGGACCAACATCATATGGGTTAGGAATGGGATGACACTTCAAGTTCATATGTGAGTCAAGGCAGGTGGCCAAATACTTTTGGCAATATAGTATATATATATATATATATATATATATATATATATATACAGTGTATATATATATACATATATATATATTGCGTGTATATTTCGCACTAATATACAATGAAAACTATAACCTTGCCTCTAACCTAAATAATAAATACAAATCGTTTGAGGTGCTTACTATGAGGTCTGTCGCACCGCTGCCTCTCGATATGGCTGTTATCTACCGCCCCCCAGGGCCCTACTCGGACTTTATCAATGAATTCTCAGAGTTCGTTGCTGATCTAGTGACGCACGCAGACAATATAATCATAATGGGGGACTTTAATATCCATATGAATACCCCACCGGACCCTCAGTGCGTGGCGCTCCAGACTATAATTGATAGCTGTGGTCTTACACAAATAATAAATGAACCTACGCATCGCAACGGTAATACGATAGATCTAGTGCTGGTCAGGGGTGTCACCACCTCCAAAGTTATGGTACTCCCGTATACTAAAGTAATGTCCGATCATTACCTTATAAAATTCGAAGTTCTGACTCATTGTCAACAAGCTAATAATAATAATAACTGCTATAGCAGCCGCAACATTAATGCTGCCACAACGATGACTCTTGCTGACCTACTGCCTTCGGTAATGGCACCATTCCCAAATTATGTCGGCTCTATTGGCTATATAAATAAACATTGATTGATTGATTGATTGATATTTATACAAGACTAAACAGAGGCAGGTGTGTACAGTAGGAACACAGCGAATAATTAAAAATTTGTGCAGCAATAACAGTTTCAGTTCGTAGCGCTGTTCCCCCCTCTCAATTTAACAATGGTGGCACTCTACTTTAGTCTTATCTACTTGCATTTGTCCGCAGACGACTTTAACGACGACGACAGTCTCCCAGGATCTGGCTTCTCATTAGCTCGGCACTATATTGCTCGCCGTAATTCCTGCTTGCCAAAGTCTGCATTGTGCTGCACTACATTTGTTTACTATGTAGGAGGGATGCGGGGAAAAAATCTTTACATCTGAATGCCGATTCTATGTCGATTCAAAATGTTGAATAAATGATACATGTGGAGGGTGGCGTGGTCTGCGGGTCTGCCGCGGAGCGGGGTGTGTAAAGACCGGCCTCGAAGTCAGCGGCAAGTGAGTGGATTGCCCAGCTGGGGCTGAGTATCTAATCACCTGTCGCCCTTATTAGCAGCAGCCGGAAGGACTCTGTTCTAAATTGGGTAATGCTCAGGTGTGTGCTATTATGTAATTAAAAACTGACGGTCCAATCAAAATCCAGAAATTGTGACCTCAGAAACATTTCATTGTTTCTTGTTACAATGGGTTATATTCTTCAAAATAACAACGTTAGTTTCCCTTTCTTTGCAGAATTTTCTCAAGCTCTCGACTGATCTCAAAACATCTTAGCAAGTGAACAGTTTTACTTACCCCTCCTACACCCGTCAAATATACAACTAATTCAGTATAAACAGTATCAGTTTTGAATGGGTGATGTTTCACATTGTGACTTTAAATGAACACATGAGACGGACTGGTCTGTAATAACATGAATGAGTGTGTCCACACAAGCTTAAAAGCTCTATTTTGCTGCCCACTTTAAACAGTATGTATATTTACCGTATTTTTCGGGCTATAAGGCGCAATTAAAATACTTTCATTTTCTCAAAGATCGAAAGTGTGCCTTATAACTTGGTGCGCCTAATGTACAACACAATTCTGGTTGTGCTTACTGACCTCGAAGCAATTTGATTTGGTAAATGGTGTAATGATAAGTGTGACAAGTAGATGGCAGTCATACATAAGAGATATGTGTAGACTGCAATATGATGGCAGTAAACGACACTAAAACATAAAATGTCCCATTGAGAATATAGAACATTACACACGGCGCTCAAAAATCTGTCAAAATGTTTTAGTACGACTTTGGTAAGCTATGAAGCCGCACCGCTTGATGGATTGTCGGCGCATTAAACATACGAGTAATATTGTGGTGTGTGTATAAGGACCGCAAAATGGCACCTATTAGACATTATCTGGCATTTTGTTTCGCAATATTATGCAATACCAACGTTTCTTACCTTCTAGTACCTGCTGATGTGTATTTGGGATCTGCATAAGTCCGTGGCGACTCAGTAGTCATAAACTTCTTCTTTTTCTCTACCTTCTTCTTATGTGGCATTTATCTTCTACTGTTACCATTTCTAATATACTAACCCCGTTTCCATATGAGTTGGGAAATTGTGTTAGATGTAAATATAAACGGAATACAATGATTTGCAAATGATTGTCAACCCATATTCAGTTGAATATGCTACAAAGACAACATTTTTGATGTTCAAACTGATAAACATTTTTTTTTTCAAAGTGCAATTGAAAAAAAATTTGGATTTCAACATCTACATTCCATAATATCATTAAAAAGATCAGAGAATTTGAAGAAATCACTCCACGTAAGCGGCATGGCCGGAAACCAACATTAAATGACCGTGACCTTCGATCTCTCAGACGGGATTGAATCAAAAACCGACATCAATCTCTAAAGGATATCACCGCATGAGCTCAGGAACACTTCAGAAAACCACTGTCACTAAATACAGTTTGTCGCTACATCTGTAAGTGAGAGTTAAAGCTCTACTATGCAAAGCGAAAGCCATTTATCAACAACATCCAGAAACGCCGCCGGCTTCTCTGGGCCCGAGATCATCTAAGATGGACTCATGCAAAGTGTAAAAGTGTTCTGTGGTCTGACGAGTCCACATTTCAAATTGTTTTTGGAAATATTCGACATCGTGTCATCCGGACCAAAGGCGAAGCGAACCATCCAGACTGTTATCGACGCAAAGTTCAAAAGCCAGCATCTGTGATGGTATGGGGTGCATTAGTGCCCAAGGCATGGGTATCTGTGAAGGCACCATTAATGCTGAAAGGTACATACAGGTTTTGGAACAACATATGCTGCCATCTATGCGCCGTCTTTTTCATGGACACCCCTGCTTATTTCAGCAAGACAATGCCAAGCCACATTCAGTGCGTGTTATAACAGCGTGGCTTCGTAAAAAAAGAGTGCGGGTACTTTCCTGGCCCGTCTGCAGTCCAGACTTGTCTCCCATCGAAAATGTGTGGCGCTTTATGAAGCGTAAAATACGACAGCTGTTGAACGACTGAAGCTCTACATAAAACAAGAATGGGAAAGAATTCCACTTTCAAAGCTTCAACAATTAGTTTCCTCAGTTCCCAAACGTTTATTGAGTGTTGTAAAAGAAAAGGTGATTTAACACAGTGGTGAACATGCCCTTTTCCAACTACTTTGGCACGTGTTGCATCCATGAAATTCTAAGTTAATTATTATTTGCAAAAAAAAAATAAAGTTTATGAGTTTGAACATCAAATATCTTGTCTTTGTAGTGCATACAATTGAATATGGGTTGAAAATGATTTGCAAATCATTGTATTCCGTTTATATTTACATCTAACACAATTTCCCAACTCATATGGAAACGGGGTTTGTAAAGTAGTGTAAAGTTCTTACTTATATCCGTCAGTTAACTAGCTATCAAAGCGTTAAAAAACTGTCGTGGGTTTACGTAATTCACCTAAAGAACTTTAGTTAATAGGGGGTTCACATTCCCGGCATTGTTGTTGCACCAGTGAGCCACGGATGAGGAGATCCTGCTCCGTTATTGAATGAAGTAAAGTCTGAATGTCATTAAAACAGTTAGCTCCATCTTTTGACACTTCTTCCACTCCCGTCCTTGCACGCTACACCGCTACAACAAAGATGACGGGGAGAAGACACTGCCGAAGGTGAGCCACCTAAATAAGACGCATCCTGAAGCGACTGTCAGAAAGCGGCTTGAAGATGATCAGTAAAACATAGTCCATGCAACATTTCAACCAAAGAACCACCATTACATGTTATGTTTTTTCAACCACTGTGCCTAGTGTGCCATGAGATACAGTCTGGTGTGCCGTGGGAGATTTGGTTAAAATTATTTTTTACAAACCAGTAATTATAATCCGCAAATGTGCCGTTGTTGGGTGTCTGTAGTGTCTAGAGCTCGGCAGAGTAACCGTGTAATACTCTTCCATATCAAGAGGTGGCAGCAGGTAGCTCATTGCTTTGTAGATGTTGGGGACGACGACAATGGTTTGCAGGTAAAAAGGTATCTAACGCTTAAACCAAAAATAAACAAAAGGCAAGTGCAACTAAGAAAAGGCATTTAAGCAAAACTAAGCTAAAACTGAACTGGCTGCAAAGTAAACAAAAACAGAATGCTGGACGACAGCAAAGACTTACTGTGTGTGGAGCAGACGGCGTCCACAAAGTACATCCGTACATGCCATGACAATCAACACCAAAATAGGAGCGCAAGACAAGAACTAAAACACGACACACAGGAAAACACCCTAAAAATCTAAATAAATCACAGCGTGATGTGACAGGTGGTGACAGTACACCTACTTTGAGACAAGAGCTATAGTCATGCATGGTTGGTTATGGTTAGAATTCATATCCAACAATTGCGAGAACGGCTTTTTACTGTCAATATCGGCGGCTGAGTTTAATTTTTTTATGTTGTCTGCTGGTGGTGTGCCTTGGGATTTTTTCCAATGAAAAAAATGTGCTTTGGCTCAGAAAAGGTTAAAAAACACTGATGTAGACCACAAGGAAGTGCTATACATTTAGAAAAAAAAATAATAATAATGTGACTCCTTTAATGCGCCTTATAATCCGGTGCACCTTTTGTATGAAAATAGACCAGATTAGACCCGCTCATCGGGAAAGCGCCTTTTAATCCGGTGTGCCCTATGGTCCGAAAAATACAGTAAATTACTTGTGTGCCCGATTTACTCGTCCTCTTTCTCCGTTCTTTCTCTCTTTATTTGTATTTCTCACTCGTTTCTCTCTTTTTTCTGCCTGTCACTTCTTCCGAAGCTGCAATTTTGTCTCTTTATGAAATGCACCCTTTTAAATGGCTGACTAGTAGTATCCCGTTGAATGGATTAAATCGAATGCAATCGGTCGATAGATTTCCTGAGCCGATCACAACCAGTACCGTAAAGTATTTATTAGCTGTGCAGGTCGCAACAGAAGTGCAAATACTATTAGGGTTGTACGGTATACCGGTATTAGAATAGTACCGTGATATTAATGAATAATTTTTGGTACGATACCGTCTCTGAAACGTACCGGTCCCGACTTCTAAATCACTAATCCTGGTCTCCATGGCGACAAATAAAGTAAGTTTCTTACAAGTATCATCCCTGCAGGACGAGGAATAGCTAAACATGCTTCACTACACACCGTAGCTCACCGGCGTCAAAATGTAAACAAACGCCATTGGTGGATCTACACCTAACAATCACTGTAATGATACCAAGTACAGGCACGTATTAGTCGATACTACTATGATTACGTCGATTTTTGGCATCACAACATCTTCTTTCGTTGTTTTAAAATGTATATTATGTTAATAAACTCAGGAAATATGTCCCTGGACACATGAGGACTTTGAATATGACCAATGTATGATCCTGTAACTACTTGGTATCGGATTGATACCCAAATTTGTGGTATCCTCCAAAACTAATGTAAAGTATCAAAGAAGAGAAGGATAAGTGATTATTACATTTTAACAGAAGTGTAGATAAAACATGTTAAAAGAGAAATTAAGCAGATATTAACAGTAAATGAACAAGTAGATTAAAAATGCATTTTCTACCACTTGTCCTTAATAATGTTGACAAAATAATAGAATGATAAATGACACAATATGTTACTGCATACGTCAGCAGACTAATTAGGAGCCTTTGTTAGTTTACTTACTACTAAAAGACAAGTTGTCTTGTATGTTCACTATTTTATTTAAGGGCTTAACTGCAATAAGAAACATATGTTTAATGTATCCTAAGATTTTTTGTTAAAACAATTTGTTGCATCGACCAGCTCTTCCTCCCAGGGAATCTAAGTTACTGGTCAATCCCAAGTTCTTTCGATGACATATATGCTGAGTAAGAAGGACCATCGAGACAGAATACGAATATTATCAAGTTTTACTGAAATTTAAGGAGATCAGCTTAACCAATACATTCATATCGGCTACTAGAAGGTAGAAGCATTTAAGTCCCATCTTAAAACTCATTTGTATACTCTAGCCTTTAAATAGCCCCCCATTTTTAGACGAGTTGATCTGCCGTTTCTTTTCCTTTCTCCTCTGCTCCCCCCTATCACTTGTGGAGGGGGAGACACAAAGGTCCGGTGGCCATGGATGAAGTGCTGGCTGTCCAGAGTTGGGACCCGGGGTGGACCGGTCGCCTGTATATCGGTTGGGAACATCTCTGCACTGCTGACCAGTCTCCGCTCGGGATGGTTTCCTGCTGGCCCCACTATGGACTGGACTCTTACTATTATGTTGGATCCACTATGGACTGGACTCTCACAATATTATGTCAGACCCACTCGACATCCATTGCATTCGGTCTCCCCTAGAGGGGGGGTTACCCACATATGCAGTCCTCTCCAAGATTTCTCATAGTCATTCACATCGACGTCCCACTGGGGTGAGTTTTTCCTTGTCCTTATGTGGGCTCTGTACCGAGGATGTCGTTGTGGCTTGTGCAGCCCTTTGAGACACTTGTGATTTAGGGCTATATAAATAAACATTGATTGATTGATTGATTGATACTCTAGTTCAGGGGTCGGCAACCCAAAATGTTGAAAGAGCCATATTGGACCAAAAATACAAAAACAAATCTGTCTGGAGCCGCAAAAAAATTAAAAGCCATATTACATACAGATAGTGTGTCATGAGATATAAATTGAATTAAGAGGACTTAAAGGAAACTAAATGAGCTCAAAAAGGCATTATGATGCAATATGTACATATAGCTAGCCTAAATAGCATGTTTGCATCGATTAGCTTGCAGTCATGCAGTGACCAAATATGCCCGATTAGCACTCCCCACAAGTCAATAACATCAACAAAACTCACCTTTGTGCATTCATGCACAACGTTAAAAGTTTGGTGGACAAAATGAGACAGAAAAAGAAGTGGCATAAAACATGTCCGAGAAAGTCGGAGAAAGTTATACATGTAAACAAACTATGGTGAGTTCAAGGACCGCCAAAATTAGTAGGACAAAACGGCGCTCGCCAAATACTCAAATCAGTGAAGCATGTTCAATACAAACAGTGGGATTTATAAAAATTAGGGAGGTTTGTGTCATGTTTGGCCTCCTACAGAAACCATATTAAAACAAAAATTATTATTTTTTCCCCTCATCTTTTTCCATTTTTCATAAATCTTTGAAAAAGCTCCAGGGAGCCACTCGGGCGGCTCCAGAGCCGCGGGTTGCCGACCCCTGCTCTAGTTGATCTGACATTCAAACGGAAAAGCCAACTCCTTGCACACAAAGAAAGCCCCCACCTCTTCCCCTCGCAACACTGATAAGGAAAGACGTGGGGGTTGTATTCACATTCCGATCGTTTAAGACACTAAACAGACCTCTGAACACAAGAGAAACTAGTAGAATATACAAAGGAAAAGTACTAGCTGATCTAAACATGGCTATGTAAAAAGAAAGAACTCTTAAACATATATGCATTCTCCACAAAAGCCAATAATGCAATTTTTTGTGGTCCCCTTTATTCAGGAAAGTACCGAAAAGTATCAAAATAATTTTTGTACCGGTACCAAGATATTGGTATTGTTACAACACTAAATACTATTGTGTAGTAAAATACTTATAACAATGTTTGACTATGTGCCCAGGGCCGTCTGAGTCTGCACTTAGTGACCTCTGCCCCACAAGGTCATGCACACAATCACCAAGGTCATGCAGTGTTGAAATATGTGCTGTGAACAAGTAAAACATGACTTGTGCAGGCCGGCTTAAATTCAGTCCACGTGCCCCATTTTATTCTTCTTTCGTCACTTTCCAAGTGTCTTTCTTCAGAGGAACACAAGTTGTGGGCCCCCAGCTCTTCAGCCGAGCAGGGCCCTTTCATTTGATGGGAATGGTGATAGAATCGTTGTGTGGCGTTGGCTGTGCGCTGCTGGACAGTAATTTCCCAGCAATTTCACGTGTGCCATTTTGTCATCAAGCAAGGACGTGCTGTTCGGGGAGAGTAGATTATACGCCTAATGTCAAGGAGGAATTTTCTCTCCTCTGCCAGCCTGGGATCCAGAGAGCTCAGAGAACCACATTTATTCTCTCCCCCATGGTTTTTTTTGTCACATAACACTTGAGAGTAATGCCTTTAATATAGATGAAAATGTCCCCACACCGGCAAAGATGGATTAAAAATAAATTATGAGCCTAGGTCGAAGCTGATGTGAAGCATGAAGAGGAAATATTTTCTTTCCATAAGAAGTAATACGAACAAACTGAGACTCCACACAGCAGTGCTATTCAATTAAATTTTGTTGGAGTCCGCATTTCCAGAAAGCTAAACCGGTGTTTCTTACGTCTCTCTTCACAATTACCGTATTTTCCGGACCATAAGGCTACAAATCCTTTTTTTTTTTCTCAAAACTTGACAGTGCGCCTTATAACCCGGTGTTCCTCATGTACGGAATAATTCTGCTTTTGCTTACCGACCTCGAAGCAATTTTATTTGGTACATGGTTTAATGATAAGTGTGACCAGTAGATGGCAGTCAAACATAAGAGATACGTGTAGACTGCAATATGACTCAAGGAAACAACACCAACATTTGGTACGTTCCATTGAAACTATAGAACATTACACATGGCGCTCAAAAATATATCAAAATGTTTTAGTACGACTTTGGTAAGCTATGAAGCCGCACCGCTTATTGGCTTGTCGGTGCATTAAACATACTAGTATTATTATGGTGTGTGTATAAGGTAAGACATACTATCTGGCGTTTTGTTTCTCAATATTATGCAAAAGCAACTTTTCTTTCCTTCTGGTACCTGCTGATCTGTATTTGGGATCTGCATAAATCCTGAAAAACTGCGTGCCTTTGTAGTCCGTGCCGACAACATAATCGATAAACTTCTTCTTTTTCTCTATCTTCTTGTTATGTGACATTCATCCTCCGCTGTTGCCATTTCTAATATAAAGTAGTGTAAAGTTCTTACTTATATTTGTCAGTAAACTCGCCATGAAAGCGCTAAAACATACCGGTGTAGTGAGTTTACATTATTCACCCAAGGAACTTTAGTTTTTAGAGTTCCGGTCAGACGGTTTCGGTGTGGTTGTTTCCGGATGAGGAGACGTTGCTCCGTTATTGATTTAAGTAAAGTCCGAAAGGGACAAGCGGTAGAAAAATGGATGGATGAATGTCATTAAAACAGTTAGCTCCATCTTTTGACACTTCTTTCACTCCGGTACAACAAAGATGACGGGGAGAAGACGCTGCCAAAGGTGAGCCACAAAACGGCGCATCCGGAAGCGACTGTCAGAAAGCGGCTTGAAGATGATCTATAAAACATAATCTATGCAACATTTTGACCAAAGAACCACCATTACATGTTATGTACACCAGTGGTCCCCAACCACCGGTCCGGGGACCGGTACCGGTCCGTGACACGTTTTCTACCGGGCCGCAAAGAAACATTAATTGATTTATAAACTACCGCATTTTCCGCCTGTCCCACTAAACACACCAATAAGCTTGTTAATCGATGTATATTACAACTATTTTATTATAGTACATGGGACAATGCATATTAATGGACATATAACATGTTAATGTGCCAGATTGTAGCCAAAGGCACATTTTTTTGGCTGTTTTTATCTGCCACGCGTAAAAAGCCCATCCATCCATCCATCTTCTTCCGCTTATCCGAGGTCGGGTCGCGGGGGCAGCAGCCTAAGCAGGGAAGCCCAGACTTCCCTCTCCCCAGCCACTTCGTCCAGCTCTTCCTGTGGGACCCCGAGGCGTTCCCAGGCCAGCCGGGAGACATAGTCTTCCCAACGTGTCCTGGGTCTTCCCCGCGGCCTCCTACCGGTCGGACGTGCCCTAAACACCTCCCTAGGGAGGCGTTCGGGTGGCATCCTGACCAGATGCCCGAACCACCTCATCTGGCTCCTCTCGATGTGGAGGAGCAGCGGCTTTACTTTGAGCTCCCCCCGGATGACAGAGCTTCTCACCCTGTCTCTAAGGGAGAGCCCCGCCACCCGGCGGAGGAAACTAATTTCGGCCGCTTGTATCCGTGATCTTGTCCTTTCGGTCATAACCCAAAGCTCATGACCATAGGTGAGGATGGGAACGTAGATCGACCGGTAAATTGAGAGCTTTGCCTTCCGGCTCAGCTCCTTCTTCACCACAACGGATCGATACAGCGTCCGCATTACTGTAGACGCCGCACCGATCCGCCTGTCGATCTCACGATCCACTCTTCCGTCACTTGTGAACAAGACTCCGAGGTACTTGAACTCCTCCACTTGGGGAAAGATCTCCTCCCCAACCCGGAGATGGCACTCCACCCTTTTCCGGGCGAGGACCATGTACTCGGACTTGGAGGTGTTGATTCTCATCCCATTCGCATCACACTCAGCTGCGAACCGATCCAGTGAGAGCTGAATATCCTGGCCAGATGAAGCCATCAGGACCACATCATCTGCAAAAAGCAGAGACCTAATCCTGCAGCCACCAAACCAGATCCCCTCAACGCCTTGACTGCGCCTAGAAATTCTGTCCATAAAAGTTATGAACAGAATCGGTGACAAAGGGCAGCCTTGGCGGAGTCCAACCCTCACTGGAAACGTGTCCGACTTACTGCCGGCAATGCGGACCAAGCTCTGGCACTGATCATACACGTCTTCCTATGAGGAAGCAGTGCCTGGGGAGTCTGTGGTGGGCTCTCCTATTTCTGGGGCTGAGGTTGCTGAGGTAGTTAAAAAGCTCCTCGGTGGCAAGGCCCCGGGGGTAGATGAGATCCGCCCGGAGTTCCTTAAGGCTCTGGATGCTGTGGGGCTGTCTTGGTTGACAAGATTCTGCAGCATCGCGTGGACATCGGGGGCGGTACCACTGGATTGGCAGACCGGGGTGGTGGTTCCTCTCTTTAAGAAAGGGAACCGGAGGGTGTGTTCTAACTATCGTGGGATAGCACTCCTCAGCCTTCCCGGTAAGGTCTATTCAGGTGTACTGGAGAGGAGGCTACGCCGGATAGTCGAACCTCGGATTCAGGAGGAACAGTATGGTTTTCGTCCTGGTCGTGGAACTGTGGACCAGCTCTATACTCTCGGCAGGGTCCTTGAGGGTGCATGGGAGTTTGCCCAACCAGTCTACATGTGCTTTGTGGACTTGGAGAAGGCATTCGACCGTGTCCCTCGGGAAGTCCTGTGGGGAGTGCTCAGAGAGTATGGGGTATCGGACTGTCTGATTGTGGCAGTCCGCTCCCTGTATGATCAGTGCCAGAGCTTGGTCCGCATTGCGTAGAAAGCCGGTCCGTGAAAATAACGCATACATTAAACCGGTCACTGGTGGGAAAAAAGGTTGGGGAACCCTGATGTAGACCACAAGGAAGTGCTTTCAATTTAGAAATAAACATAATAATACTCCTTTAATGCGCCCTATAATCAGGTGCGCCTTATATATGAAAAAAGATCGAAAATAGACCATTTGTCGAAAGTGCGCCTTATAACCCGGTGCGCCCTATGGTCCGGAAAATACGGTAGTTTATTTAGTATATTTTCAAACCGATGTCCTCTCCAGTGGCCGTTTGACTTTCGGTCTATTTATTTTGTCAAAGTTAGGAAATTGAGGGGAAAAAGTGTAAAAAAATCTGTAGGTTTTATGGTGCAAAAAATTGGCAGCTCAGTCGACGGAATTTTACCTTAAAATTTGCTGAATATATTGGAAAACCATACCACTGTCAAGGTAAATTGTAAGACTTTGGAACAGTGGAACAGAAGCCAGTCAATTTCAGGTAAATTCCTTGCAATCTTGGAGACTGCCTGTGTTTTAGCTCATTAGTAGTACACTCATCTTTCACACGAGCGGGTTTGAGCCCCACTCGGAGCAATGGGAAGAAAAAAAAACCTACGCAGCCAAGCCAGAGAGAGAGAGTACACAATCCTGAGACGAGGCTGAGCTGTTTGTGATTGACGGCTAAGAACACCAATCATTTCATTACACCGTCAAAACTGGCGGACCACAATTGGGTGGGCCCCCTGGGCTTCGGCCCAGGTAAGCCCCTGCATAGAAGGTACATTGTGTTTACGTTGCATTACTGCGAATTTAAAGGTTACCAATGATTTGTTGTGAGTGAAATGTTTGAATTGTGTGCATACAGAGGACAGGGAGTTAACATGTGTAAGTAATTGGTATGATGTGGAAAAAGGGTAGGATTAAATAAGCCTTGCTTCTTCCAAATCCTTTTTGGACATTTAAGAAAATGTAAAAATTTGCATCTCTACCTAGTTTGCTATTTGTTGCAAATACTTTCAAAATGTGCACTTAATTTTTACTAAACTTACTGTCACCAAGTTTTCAGCAAATAAATGATTTGCAGTTCAGTAAAACATTTGAAAAAATGTTCCTGTATGGCATTCTGACTACAAAATTACATTTGTATCACAATATTGGGGTATTTTTTTAAGCAAATTGTATCCATGCAAGCAAACAATAATATATGAACATATATATAATAATCATTATAATTTATACAAAACCCAAAACCAGTGAAGTTGGCACGTTGTGTAAATCGTAAATAAAAATTATAATATATATTAATGATTTGCCAATCCTTTTCAACTTATATTCAATTGAATAGACTGCAAAGACAAGATACTTAACGTTCGAACTGGAAAACCTTGTTGTTTTTTGAAAAAATTAGCTCATTTGGAATTTGATGCCTGCAACATGTTTCAAAAAGGCTGGCACAAGTGGCAAAAAAGACTGAGAAAATTAAGGAATGCTCATCAAACACTTATTTGGAACATCCCACAGGTGAACAGGCTAATTGGGAACAGGTGGGTGCCATGATTGGGTGGAAAAGCAGCTTCCACGGAATGTTCAGTCATTCACAAACAAGGATGGGGCGAGGGTCACCACTTTGTGAACAAATGCATGAGCAAATTGTTGAACAGTTCAAGAACATTTCTCAATGAGTTATTACACGGAATGTAATAACTCCCATCTACGGTCCGTAATATCAGCAAAAGGTTAAAATAATTAACTGCACGTAAGCGATGACATTACGGACCTTTGATCCCTCAGGTGGTACTGCATCAAAAAGCGACATCAGTGTGTAAAGGATATCACCACGTGGGATCAGGAACACTTCAGAAAACCACTGTCAGTAATTAAAGTTTGTCGCTACATCTGTAAGTACAAGTTAAAACTCTACTATGCAAAGCGAAAGGCATTTATCAACAACACCCAGAAACGCCGTCGGCTTCGCTGGGTCCGAGCTCATCTAAGATGGACTGATACAAAGTGGAAAAGTGTTCTGTGGTCTGACGAGTCCACATTTCAAATTGTTTTTGGAAACTGTGGACGTCGTGTCCTCCGGACCAAAGAGGAAAAGAACCATCCGGATTGTTCTAGGCGCAAAGTTCAAAAGCCAGCATCTGTGATGGTATGGGGGTGTATTAGTGCCCAAGGCATGGGTAACTTACACATCTGTGAAGACACCATTACTGCTAAAAAGTTTTGGAGCAACATATGTTGCCATCCAAGCAATGTCTTTTTCATGGACGCCCCTGCTTATTTCAGCAAGACAATGCCAAGCCACATTCTGCACGTGTTACAACAGCGTGGTTTCGTAGTAAAAGAGTGTGGGTACTAGACTGACCTGCCTGTAGTCCATACCTGCCTCCCATTGAAAATGTGCCTAAAATACCACAACAGAGACCCTGGACTGTTGAACAACTTAAGCTGTATATCAAGCAAGAATGGGAAATCATTTACGGAGTGTTGTTAAAAGGAAAGGACATGTAACACAGTGGTAAAAATGCCCCTGTGCTAATGTGTTGCTGCCATTAAAGGTGCACTGATAGTCACACACACACTAGGTGTGGTGAAATTACCCTCTGCATTTGACTCATCCCCTTGTTCACCCCCTGGGAGATGAGGGGAGCAGTGAGCAGCAGCGGTGGCCGCGCTCGGGAATCATTTTTGGTGATTTAACCCCTAATTCCAACCCTTGATGCTGAGTGCCAAGCAGGGAGGTAATGGGTCCCATTTGTATAGTCTTTGGTATGACTCGGCCAGGGTTTGAACTCACGACCTACCGATCTCACAGTGAACACTCTGACCACTAGACCACTGAGCAGGCAAGTTAATGATTATTTGCAAAAAAATGTTTAGTTTTTTAGTTCGAACCTTAAATATCCTGTCTTTGCAGTTTAGTCAATTGAATATAAGTTGAAAAGGATTTGCAAATCATTGTATTATGTTTTTATTTACGATTTACACAACGTGCCAACTTCACTGGTTTTGTATATATATATATAAATATATATATATATACACACACACAAACACCTACACACACATATATATATATATATATATATATATATATATATATATATATATATATATATATATAAATATATATATATATATATATATATATATATATATATATATATATATATATATGTGTGTGTTTATATATGTACATATATATACAGTGTATATGGTGTATACATACTGTCATGTCTGTGTGATCATGTTTTTGTTTTGGTCATGTACGGTTTTGTTTTTGGACTTTTTGTGCACTTTCGTTTTGTCACCATAGCAACCATTAGTTTTCACCTGTCACGTCACGCACCTGTTTCACGTTTTGAGTCACGCACCTGTTTTCGTTAATCATGTCTGTAGTATTTAAGTTCATTGTTTTCAGTTTGTCTTTCTGGTGACATCCCACAATTATGCTCTGCACATTTCTGACACTTGATTTCATGTCCATCGTTCATGCTGCTCCTTTTAGTCCATGCCAAGTAAGTTTAGTTTATTAATGCTGTAGTCTTTTGGTTTCATAATTTGTTCTCCGCCACTGTGCGCGCTTTTCGTTTGTACTTTTTTTTGCTATAGTCTTTTGGTTTCATAATTTGTTCTCCGCCACTGTGCGCGCTTTTCGTTTGTACTTTATTTTGATATATTAAATAAATCATGTATTTACATTCCCGTCTCGCCCGAGCCAACTTTCCGTTGCATTCCGGAAAAGCAAACACCCAGGACCAAGTCATGACACATACATACAAACACATATATATAGATATATATATATATTTATATATATACTGTACGTATATACACACTCACAAACACACATACATACATATATATATATATATATATATATATATATATATATATATATATATATATATAAATACACACACCTACACACACATACGGTATATATATATAAATATATATATATATATATATATATATATATATATATATATATATATATATATATATATATATATATATATATGTATATATATATATATATATATAAATATATATATATATATATATATATATATATATATATATATACACATATATATATATATATATATTTATCCATGTACATATATACAGTATATATGGTGTATACATATATACATACACATATCGATACAGTATATATATATATATATATATATATATATATATATATATATATATATATATATATATATATATATATATATATATATATATATATATATATATATACACATATATATAAAAATGTGTGTGTTTGTGTGTGTGCATGGGTTTGTAAAAGCTATCCAGCACATTGTAGTTTCCTGCCAACTCGCCCAGACAGCTAACTTAGTAGTCCACTCACATCACCACAGCCCTCGTCTTTGGACAAGCACCACAGTCTCCTCTGTGATGGATATGGTGTCTATGTGCTACCACTTTTTTTTTTTTTTTTTTTTTTTAACCTTCTAAATATTTCTGCTCACACACAAATGCCTCTGTTCGCTTGACGCTGTCCTCTCTGTTTAGCTTCTTCACAAGCAATATTTGCCGCCGGTCCATCTCGCTCTCCAACTAACCGGGTGCGTTGTCTCTTTATACCCTCTCCTCCTGCACTGTAGCCTCACAGCTGTGGTTGCCAAGGCTGTAATTGGCTCTACCTTCTCAAACGCTGTCAAACTCGAGGCCCTTATTTGAGTGTGGCCTGCCAAAGCCTGAGAATAATGCCTTGCCAAAAAACGCAATGGTTGCACTGTGTTTCAATGACATATACGTGGTTTTTCTGTAGCTCATGTTTTAAAATAATAGTCTGGACAGTCTCAATTTTAGATACATAACACATGAATAATTGCATAAACTTCAACTGTACTATTTTGGTATTTTATTTCAATATTTCACTATTTATATTACTAGGGACAAGCGGTAGGAAATGGAGGGATGGATGGATGAATAGATGAAATGTGTATTACCTGACGTTCTGAGGACAGCAAGTAAGAATTTCAAGTACAGGTAAAAGTGTTTCATACTGTGCATGACATTTTAAATTTAATTGTGTGAATGCTCTAAAGCATTCACACATATGGTTTTCTATACCAAAATTAATCTATGCATTATTACTGTGTGAATGCTTTAGAGCATTCACACATATGGTTTTCTACACCAAAATTAATCTATTTATTCTTATTGTGTGAATGCTCCAAAGCATTCACACATATGGTTTTCTACACCAAAATTCATATTTTTCTTATTATTAATATTGTGTGAATGCTCCAAAGCATTCACACATATGGTTTTCTACACCAAAATGCATCTATTTATTATTATTAATATTGTGTGAAGGCTCCAAAGCATTCACACATATGGTTTTCTACACCAAAATTCATCTATTTATTATTATTAATATTGTGTGAATGCTCCAAAGCATTCACACATATGGTTTTCTAAACCAAAATTCATCTATTTATTACAACTATTGTGTGAATGCTCCAAAGCATTCACACATATGGTTTTCTACACCAAAATTCATCTATTTATTCTTATTTTGTGAATGCTCCAAAGCATTCACACATATGGTTTTCTACACCAAAATTCATCTATTTATAATTATTAATATTGTGTGAATGCTCCAAAGCATTCACACATATGGTTTTCTACACCACAATTCATCTATTTATTCTTATTGTGTGAATGCTCCAAAGCATTCACACATATGGTTTTCTACACCAAAATTCATCTATTTATTATTATTAATATTGTGTGAATGCTCCAAAGCATTCACACATATGGTTTTCTACACCAAAATTAATCTATTTATTCTTATTGTGTGAATGCTCCAAAGCATTCACAGATATGGTTTTGTATACCAAAATTCATCTATTTATTATAACTATTGGAGCATTCACACATATGGTTTTCTACACCAAAATTAATCTATGCATTATTATTGTGTGAATGCTTTAGAGCATTCACACATATGGTTTTCTACACCAAAATTCATCTATTTATTCTTATTGTGTGAATGCTCCAAAGCATTCACACATGTGGTTTTCTACACCAAAATTCATCTATTTATTATTATTAATATTGTGTGAATGCTCCAAAGCATTCACACATATGGTTTTCGACACCAAAATTCATCTATTTATTCTTATTGTGTGAATGCTCCAAAGCATTCACACATATGGTTTTGTATACCAAAATTCATCTATTTATTATAACTATTGTGTGAATGCTCCAAAGCATTCACACATATGGTTTTCTACACCAAAATTAATCTATTTATTCTTATTGTGTGAATGCTCCAAAGCATTCACACATATGGTTTTCTACACCAAAATGCATCTATTTATTATTATTAATATTGTGTGAATGCTCCAAAGCATTCACACATGTGGTTTTCTACACCAAAATTAATCTATTTATTCTTATTGTGTGAATGCTCCAAAGCATTCACAGATATGGTTTTGTATACCAAAATTCATCTATTTATTATAACTATTGTGTGAATGCTCCAAAGCAGTCACACATATGGTTTTCTACACCAAAATGCATCTATGCATTATTATTGTGTGAATGCTTTAGAGCATTCACACATATGGTTTTGTATACCAAAATTCATCTATTTATTATAACTATTGTGTGAATGCTCCAAAGCATTCACACATATGGTTTTCTACACCAAAATTAATCTATTTATTGTTATTGTGTGAATGCTCCAAAGCATTCACACATATGGTTTTGTATACCAAAATTCATCTATTTATTATAACTATTGTGTGAATGCTCCAAAGCATTCACACATATGGTTTTCTACACCAAAATTCATCTATGCATCATTATTGTGTGAATGCTCTAGAGCGTTCACACATATGGTTTTCTACACCAAAATTCATCTATTTATTATTATTAATATTGTGTGAATGCTCCAAAGCATTCACACATATGGTTTTCGACACCATAATTCATCTATTTATTCTTATTGTGTGAATGCTCCAAAGCATTCACACATATGGTTTTGTATACCAAAATTCATCTATTTATTATAACTATTGTGTGAATGCTCCAAAGCATTCACACATATGGTTTTCTACACCAAAATTAATCTATTTATTCTTATTGTGTGAATGCTCCAAAGCATTCACACATATGGTTTTCTACACCAAAATGCATCTATTTATTATTATTAATATTGTGTGAATGCTCCAAAGCATTCACACATTTGGCTTTCGACACCAAAATTCATCTATTTATTCTTATTGTGTGAATGCTCCAAAGCATTCACACATATGGTTTTGTATACCAAAATTCATCTATTTATTATAACTATTGTGTGAATGCTCCAAAGCATTCACACATATGGTTTTCTACACCAAAATTCATCTATGCATCATTATTGTGTGAATGCTTTAGAGCGTTCACACATATGGTTTTCTACACCAAAATTAATCTATTTATTCTTATTGTGTGAATGCTCCAAAGCATTCACACATATGGTTTTCTACACCAAAATTCATCTATTTATTATTATTAATATTGTGTGAATGCTCCAAAGCATTCACACATATGGTTTTCGACACCAAAATTCATCTATTTATTCTTATTGTGTGAATGCTCCAAAGCATTCACACATATGGTTTTGTATACCAAAATTCATCTATTTATTATAACTATTGTGTGAATGCTCCAAAGCATTCACACATATGGTTTTCTACACCAAAATTAATCTATTTATTCTTATTGTGTGAATGCTCCAAAGCATTCACACATATGGTTTTCTACACCAAAATTAATCTATTTATTCTTATTGTGTGAATGCTCCAAAGCATTCACACATTTGGCTTTCGACACCAAAATTCATCTATTTATTCTTATTGTGTGAATGCTCCAAAGCATTCACACATATGGTTTTGTATACCAAAATTCATCTATTTATTATAACTATTGTGTGAATGCTCCAAAGCATTCACACATATGGTTTTCTACACCAAAATTCATCTATGCATCATTATTGTGTGAATGCTTTAGAGCGTTCACACATATGGTTTTCTACACCAAAATTAATCTATTTATTCTTATTGTGTGAATGCTCCAAAGCATTCACACATATGGTTTTCTACACCAAAATTCATCTATGCATCATTATTGTGTGAATGCTTTAGAGCGTTCACACATATGGTTTTCGACACCAAAATTCATCTATTTATTCTTATTGTGTGAATGCTCCAAAGCATTCACACATATGGTTTTGTATACCAAAATTCATCTATTTATTATAACTATTGTGTGAATGCTCCAAAGCATTCACACATATGGTTTTCTACACCAAAATTAATCTATTTATTCTTATTGTGTGAATGCTCCAAAGCATTCACACATATGGTTTTCTACACCAAAATGCATCTATTTATTATTATTAATATTGTGTGAATGCTCCAAAGCATTCACACATTTGGCTTTCGACACCAAAATTCATCTATTTATTCTTATTGTGTGAATGCTCCAAAGCATTCACACATATGGTTTTGTATACCAAAATTCATCTATTTATTATAACTATTGTGTGAATGCTCCAAAGCATTCACACATATGGTTTTTCTACACCAAAATTCATCTATGCATTATTATTGTGTGAATGCTTTAGAGCATTCACACATATGGTTTTCTACACCAAAATTAATCTATTTATTCTTATTGTGTGAATGCTCCAAAGCATTCACACATATGGTTTTCGACACCAAAATTCATCTATTCATTCTTCTTCTTCTTCTCCTTCTTCTTCTTCTCCAGATTTTGGCGCGCTCCACCTTCCACATTTTTCACCCAATTCAAACCGTTCTAACTTCAAACTGTTCAGCCTATTCGGGAATCCCTTGAAAAATTCCAAAAATTCCCAGATTTCCCACAATTCCAGGTTTTCCGGGGCATTTTTCCCATTTAAAATGAAATGGCCATTTTTCAAACTTCCACCATTTTCACATTTTTCAACCTATTTAAACCATTCCATAATTCTGGAAATTCAAACTTCTCCTTATCCAACTTTTAAAAAATTCAGGGATTTTCCAGAATTCCTGCTTTTCCAAAGCCCTATTTGCACCCTTTTTTCTGGTTGCTACTCCTTCCACATTTTTCAAACCACTTCAACTGTTCCTCTGTCAAAACATTTCTTTTAATTAGGACAAAGGACAAAGTTGTTTTTTGAACTGGAAAAATTCCGGTTTTCCCGAAATTCCAGGAATTTCGAAATACCATTTATTTTTATTAATTTTCTGATATTTTAGGAGAGTTCATTGACAGTCATTATTTAGTGAATATAAATATAGTACTTGGTAAAATTTGTATTTTTAAGGCCAAAAACAGATATTCACTTTATATTACTTTCTTTAAAACATTTATTCAGTATTTTTTTTAATTTAGAAAGTTATATGGTTGAAACCGTAAAGATGGGAAGTCCTCAAATGCTTATTTTGAAAATTAAATGTTGTTTATAGATTATATACAATCTGTTGTTGTGTTCCCTAATTTTGAGTGTACATAAATGAAGGTGTGTGTTGCTGAGCCCGACCTGGACATGATCTGGACTGGACCTGGTTTTAAGAACTCTTTAAACAATCTAATTATATTGACAACCTGGTCTGGTGAAGATAATGTCCCTTAGTGTTAAAAATAAGACAAAATAAAAAACATTTTCTTGAACAAAATAGAAACTAAAATAAAATAAAAACAGTTACATAGAAACTAGTAATTAATGAAAATTAGTAAAATTAACACTTAAAGGTTAGTACTATTAGTGGACCAGCAGCACGCACAATCATGTGTGCTTACGGACTGTATCCCTTGCAGACTGTATTGATATATATTGATATATAATGTACGAACCAGAATATTAATAACAGAAGGAATCAACCCTTTTGTGTGAATGAGTGAGAATGAGTGTAAATGGGGGAGGGGGGGGGTTTTGCCTTGGTGCACTAATTGTAAGTGTATCTTGTGTGTTTTATGTTGTTTTAATTAAAAAAATAAAATAAAATAAAATAAATTTCTCGATTAAACATGTTACTACTTCAACATTTCTCGACTCATTCAGACCATTCAAGTTTTTTACCATCTTCAAAAAAATTCCCGCTTTTCCCGAAATTCCCAATTTTTCTGAAATTCCCATTGAAATGAATGGGACATTCTTCAAAGTTCCACAACTCCCACATTTTTCTTCTGATTCAAACTGTTCCAACTTCATAATATTCAGCCTGTTCAGGAATTGTGTGCTTTAATAAAAAAAATTTTTTTTTAAATCCCGGATTTCCCAAAATTCCTAGTTTTTTTTTAAATTTCCCCATTCAAAATGAATTGGCCATTTTTCAAACTTCCACAATTCCCGCATCCTTCAACCCATTCAAACCATTCCAACATCAACACATTCCACTCATCCTGGACATTCAAACTAACACTTTCCCAAGTTCCAAACCAAATTCCGGTTTTCCTTCAAATTCAAACTCTTCAACATTCAACCATTTTAACCATTTCTACATTCATCCTACATCCCATTAGCATTTCAGTTTAACGTCAGCTCTTCAACATTCAAACCATTCCAACATTCAAACTATTTTTACATTCATACTACACTCTGTCAGCATTTCGGTTCAACTTCAGCATTGGAGCATTCACACGCAATTCCTTCAGGAATTGCCTCTTCTAGTAGAATATGATTTCCATTAAGGCTGTTTGGAAGTCGCTTCCTCGCAGTTCCACTGAAGACACGGCACAAGAGCCAAGCGTGCGGTTTTAACAAAGGTTTTTATGGACATAGGTTTTTCAAAGTCTTTCTCCCCCAGAACGTGACTTTTCAGTCACGTCCGTATCCTCTGTCTTCTTCCGCTCCCGGCCGCTTACTGTTAAAGACAACAGATGATTAGATAAACACGTACCACCTGTGAAATCTAGTCACCGGCCAGCTGTGTCTCGCCGTCAGCACTGCCACGCCCTTGTCTGATGGTGCTCTGTCCTCAGCACCATGGACAGAGGCGGTGACTTTTGCTCCTGCAGGCAGCGCTGGCTACATCTCCCCCCACAGACTGGTTAAAATAAAAACAATGAATTAAAATACTGGAAAACTTAAGTCAGTCGTCTAAAACCTCTTAATTTGTTTTCAATATTTTCCCCGCAACTTTTTTTTAATACGTTTGAATCTCTTTGAATACACATTGTCTATAACCCAACACACTATAGTGAGCAGATACATGGGCCATTAACAGGAGATTGGCTTCAGAGCTCCAGAAACAGAGTAATTTGTGCGCCACATCGCTGTGTTTATCTTGAGGCGGCTCCAGCTGGAGTCACACAGCTCACAAAGTTGCTACACTGAGGAGATTACAGGCGACGCCTGCATTTACTGCCTTTTAAAAATTTGAAATGTTATCTTTTTCGTGGATTTCGACGACGTTCACAAGTGTTAGGGCAAAGTCCGTGTTCCATCATTTTTACACAGCCGGAAAAAAAAGGCGTCATGGAAAAGTCAGCCTCATTAATAATGAGCCCACTCACGATTTACACACTTTTGCCTAATTTACGCGGTGTGGGCACGTCTGCAGGCTGGATAAGAAATTTGGCCTCGGGCCCTATTTGAGTAGACTTTAGAAGAAGGTAAAGACAAGTACCTTATTTTTCGGACCATAGGGCACGCCGGATTAAAAGGTGCACTGCCGATGAGCGGGTCTATTCAGGTCTTTTTTCATACATAAGGTGCACCGGGTCATATTATGATTTTTTTTTTCTAAATTTCAAACATTTCCTTGTGGTCTACATAACATGTAATGGTAGTTCTTTGGTCAAAATGTTGCATAGATTATGTTTTACAGATCATCTTCAAGTCACTTTCTGAGCGTCTCTTCAGGATGTGCAGTTTTGTGGGCGGTCTTATTTACGTGGCAGCGTCTTCTCCCCGTCATCTTTGTTGTATCGGTGTAGCGTGCAAGGACGGGAGTGGAAGAAGTGTCAAAAGATGGAGCTAACTGTTTTACTGACATTCCGACTTTACTTAAATCAATAACGGAGCAGCATCTCCTCATCCGTGGCTCAATAATGCAACATCAATGTGTCCCGTGAAAAAACGTCCGACCGGAACCCTCTAATAACTGAAATTCCGTGGGTGTGTAAACCCACTACAGTTTTTAGCGCTTTGATGGCTAGTCTACTGACAGATATAAGTAAGAACTTTACACTACTTTATATTAGAAATGGCAACAGTGGAAGATGCCACATAACAAGAAGATAGAGAAAAAGAAGAAGCTTATGACTACGGTGGCACAGACTACAATGGTGGACGCGCGCCCATTTTCAGGACTTATGCAGACCCCAACTACACATCAGCAGGTATCAGAAGGTAAGAAACGTTGGTTTTGCATAATATTGCGAAACAGAACGCCAGGTTATATGTCTGCTACAGTGACGTGCAGTCACTAGAGGCAGGTGAGGCAGGGCCTCACCTGCCATCATGGAAAGAAAAAAAAAAAAAAAAAAAAAAAAACTAATTAAATTGTTATATGTATGCAGTGATTATACTATAAAGTTATTTTCCATTTAACTTCACCAGTTTTGGATTATTTTTATTCAAAATCGCTGAATTTTCACATTTGCCGTTCAAATACTGAGAAGAGATGCCAGTTGAGCAGCCAGTTGAGGCACGTCACTCAGTGCCTCGACATAGACGGACTCGGCTAACTGCTGGCCTGCTGTGCAGTGAGACTGTATTGCTATATGAATTATATTATACATTTCCATAGTTTAGTTAGCTGAGGTATATAATGTACAGTGTATTTTGTCAACAACTGTATGTGTGTAACGCATTTTTTGTGCTGAGCGATCATAAAACGGCTGCAAAAGACGCACTGGCTAAGGCTCTAGTAGCCCCACCTCCTGCACCCCCGCCGTAGAATTGTTATATCAACTAAAGCCCACACTTAAACTTTCCACGTGCAAGATTGAATCTATTAAAACAAGTAAATTCATAAGAAGCCAAAAAGTGCAAAAACAATAATGTTCGTGTTGGAGGAGTTGTGAATGACTGCAGGGCCACAACATTAGGTACACCTGCAGACTGCAGGTGTATCTAATTCACAACTCCTCCAACATGAACATTATTGTTTTTGCACTTTTTGGCTTCTTATTAAATAACTTTTGTAACCTATTTTTATGGGCTTTCCTATTTGTGATGTTAAGTTCCTGTTATGCGCTGTTATACAGTATATGCCTTGAGCTCTTATTTTGAAGATCGGAAGTGATGACATGTTGTAGTGGAGCGGAGGTTTTTGAAAGAAGGTAAATAAAGTGGTCCTCGTGTAAACTGGAGCCTCCGTGTTTGTTATTTTGTAGTTTCATACAGTATAGGCGACATTTATAAACCCTCGGTTACACTTTTTTAAATAGATTCAATCTTGCACGTGGAAAGTTGAAGTGAGGGCTTTAGTTGATATAACACACCCGTCAGGGGGTTCATTAATCCAGCACAGCAGCGGCGAATTGACTTTATTTATAAGTAAAGGTAAGACCATATTAACGTTTTTTTTATTAAATGTGATTTTTTGTGTGCTACAGTTTGTATGTGTAAAGTTAAAGTTAAGTTAAAGTACCAATGATTGTCACACACACACTAGGTGTAATGAAATGTGTCCTCTGCATTTGACCCATCCCTTGATCACCCCCTGGGAGGTGAGGGGAGCAGGGGTCAGCAGCGGCGCCGCGCCCGGGAATAATTTTTGGTGATTTAACCCCCAATTCCAACCCTTGATGCTGAGTGCCAAGCAGGGAAAAATGCTGGTATGAGCTTTTAAACATAACCCGTTAACTGCTGCCAATCAAATGGTGAATAAGATACTCTTTAGGGTTCATATGTTTGTAAATCCGACTGTGATGAAGTCAGTGCCTCACCAGCCATCAACCTCACCGCACGTCACTGGTCTGCTAATAGGTGCCATTTTGCGAACCTTATACACACACTATAATAATACTCGTAGGAAACACTAAATTGGCCCTAGTGTGTGAACGTGAGTGAGTCACACCAGTGAGGGACGTCTTGTCTTGGTTATTTTGTGTCTTGTGAATTTCATGTTTGAGTTTGAAAAGTAACTCTCTTCTCGTTGTGTCATCAGTCTGACGTCATCCCTGATCCCTGATTGTTTCCACCCGTTCCCCATTACCCAGATGTGTCTTATAAGCCCACGCCTCCCTTTGTTCTGTGCCAGAATGTCTTGTGCATCTACAGCGTCATACCCAAGCCTTGTCTCGTCTTGTTATCCACATCCTGAATTTCCAAGTTGGTATTTTGAGTTTTCCTTTTCTCCTCTTAAGGAGAGTGAATTTTTGTTTAAGTTTTCAAATCGCAGTGGTGAGTTGAGTTTACTTTTACCGTCTCTTCTTTTCCTCATTTTTGAGTGACCTTTTGTTAACTATTTCTTTACTCCATGGGTGTCAAACTCATTAATTTGTCCATTAATTCTCAAACTTGCCAACCCTCCTGGGAGACTCTCAAATATCAGTGCCCCTCCCAAAAATCGTCACGTCCGCTTTTCACCCGGTCCAGCGAATGCTGGCCCAGTCCCATAATATGTGCGGCTTCAGCACATACAGGCCAACAGCGATACAGGTTACACTGACGGTGCCCGTATAAATAACTTTAACACTGTTAGAAATATGCGCCACACTGTGAATCCACACCAAACAAGAATGACAAACACATTTTGGGAGAACAGCCGCACAGTAACACAACATAAACACAACAAAACAAATACCCAGTATCCCATGCAGCCCTAACTCTTCCGGGCTGCAATATACACCCCCGCTAACTCCAAACCCCGCCCGCCTCAACCGACGCACGGAGGAAAGTCACAGCCCCACCATCCCCCCTCACCCTGATTGACTCTCCCACCCCCGTCTCCATTGTGGACTCCTTCCGTTTTTTGGGCACCACCATCACCCAAGACCTCAAGTGGGAGTCAACCATCAGCTCCCTCATCAAGAAGGCCCAGCAGAGGATGTACTTCCTGCGGCAGCTGAGGAAACTTAAGGTGCCGACCGAGATGCTGGTGCAGTTTTACTCAGCCATCATTGAGTCCATCCTGACCTCCTCCATCACCGTGTGGTTCCCCGGCGCCACAGTCCAGGATAAGCATCGACTGCAGCGCATCGTACGTGTTGCTGAGAAGGTGATTGGCTGCAAGCTCCCATCCCTCCAGGACTTGTTCTCCTCCAGGACCAGGAGGCGTGTGGGTCGAAACACAGCTGACTCTTCTCACCCTGGACACAAACTATTCTCCCGTCTCCCCTCAGGCAGGAGACTACGGTCCATCCAGACCCATACCTCCCCCCACCTGAACAGTTTTTTCCCCTTGGCCATCAGGCACATGAACAATAACAAGATCTGATAGCTCAGTTACAGCTCATGTTATTCTATTCTGTGTTATATGTGTTTTATGTTGCATGATTGCACCAAGAAAAATTCCTAGTTTGTGAATCCGTTCTTAAACAATGGCAATGAAACGATTCTGATTCTGATTGTCAATGACTTCCTGTCCAAAACTAGCAGACTTTAGCTAAACTGAACCGCCGTGTGGCGGTGACCGGCAAAAATAGAAACAATGTAGATATTTAGCACTGGGATGCAGCACGTCACCGCCATGGCAGTTTTGCATCCAGTGTAAATCCGGGGTAAGACGTCAAAGTCGATGTCTTTGGAGGGTCTCTGCCGTCAACTGACCAAAAACTGTTTTTGTCACCTCAGAAATACTTCTAAAGCGAGAAATTTGTTGTCAAAATTGGATCCTGAAATTATCATTCACACGCTAATTTCGTCTCGTATTGACTATTGCAATTCTCTTTTCACTCTTTTCAACAAGTCAACGCTAAAGAGACTTCAGACGGTTCAAAATGAGTCTGCCAGACTTTTGACCGGTACACCCAGAGCAGCCCATTCTACCCCCATTGTATCCAGTCTTCATTGGCTTCCAGTTAAATTCCGCATTGAGTATAACATTTTAATCCTGACATTCCGTGCATTGCATGGTGGGGCCCCTCAGTACATCACTGACTTGCTATGCCCCTACTCTTCAGAGCGCAGCCTCCGGTGTTCAAGCCAGGGTCTTCTAAAGATCCCAAAAACTTGTTTTAAAACCCATGGAGACCTGGAATTCCAGGCTATAGCTCCCAGCAGTGAAGTGCGGTGAGGTTCATGACTGGTGAGGCACTGACTTCATCACAGTCAGATTTACAAACATATGAACCCTAAAGAGTATCTTATTCACCATTTGATTGGCAGCAGTTAACGGGTTATGTTTAAAAGCTCATACCAGCATTCTTCCATGCTTGGCACTCAGCATCAAGGGTTGGAATTGGGGGTTAAATCACCAACAATTATTCCCGGGCGCGGCGCCGCTGCTGCCCACTGCTCCCCTCATATCCCAGGGGGTGAGCAAGAGGATGGGTCAAATGCAGAGGACAAATTTCACCACACCTAGTGTGTGTGTGACAATCATTGGTACTTTAACTTAACTTTAACTTTACACATACAAACTGTAGCACACAAAAAAGCACATTTAATAAAAATAAAAAAAAAACGTTATTATGGTCTTACCTTTACTTATAAGTGCGGGAACAGTGGTGTTGGTGTTGGAGGAGTTGTGAATGAATGAAATATGAAATCCGTGCTGCAGTCTGCAGTTGTACCTAATGTTGTGTCCCTGCAGTCATTCACGGCTCCTCCGGCGCAAGCAATGTTGTTTTTGAACTTTTTGGCTTCTTGTTAAGTGACTTTTTTTGGGTGGATTCGGTCTTGCGCGTGGAGGTTTTGGGTGTGGGCTTTGGTTGGTGTGGCGCTCTCGTCGGGGGGTGCACTCTGCGGCGAAGGTGCCTTAACCGGCACCAGGAGGCGGGGTTACGCAAGCCTCAGCCAGTGCGTCTTTGCAGCAGTTTTATGATCGCTCAGCACAAGAAATACATTACACACATACAGTTGTTGACAAAATACACTGTACATTATAAACCTCAGCTAACTAAACTATGGAAATGTATAATATAATTCATATAGCAATACGGTCTCACTGCACAGCAGGCCAGCAGTTAGCCGAGTCCGCAATCCATGGTGAGGCACAATTGAGTGACGTGCCTCAACTGGCTGCTGATCACCGCACCGTCTCTTCTCAGTATTTGAACGGCAAATGTGAAAATTCAGCGATTTTGAATACAAATAATCTAAAACTGGTGAAGTTAAATGGAAAATAACTTTATAGTATAATCACTGGATACATATAACAATTAAAAACTTTTTTTTTTCTTTTTACTTTTTTTTTCTTTCCATGATGGAAGGTGAGGCCCCGCCTCACCTGCCTCTAGTGACTGCACGTCACTGGAATATACATACATGTTTGTGCCTTTGTGGTTGATGCAGTTCTAGGAAAGCATCGGCAGAGAAGGAAGAGCAGTTGTAAAGCGAGAGTAGAGTTTTGTAAAGGCTGCATGAAAAAAAACGGTGAATAGATGTGAATGAATGTTTGATGGTGGTCGGAGAGGCCGTTGCCATGAAATGTCAGCCATGTTTCCGTCAGTTTGCCGCAGGGCAGCTGTGACTACAGATGGAGCTTACCTCCACCAGTGTGTGAATGTGGGATGAATGAATGAATTCCGTGTAAAACACTCAGGAGCGTTTCGGTCAGTATACACTACAGGGGGTCTTCAGCTTCGCAGCCGAGTGTGAAGCCACTGGGATGAGAATCAGCACCTCCGAATCCGAGCCCGTGGTTCTCGCCCGGATTAGAGTGGAGTGCCATCTCCGGGTTGGGGAGGAGACCCTGCCCCGTGTGGAGGAGTAGAGTACCTCTGAGTCTTGTTCGCGAGTGAGGGAAGAGTGGATTGTGAGATCGACAGGCGGATCGGTAGGGCGTCTTCACTAATGCGGACGCTGTATCGATCCATTGTGGTGAAGAAGGAGCTGAGCCGGAAGACAAAGCTCTCAATTTACCGGTCGATCTACATTCCCATCCTCACCTATGGTCATGAGCTTTGGGTAATAACCGAAAGGACAAGATCACGGGTACAAGCGGTCGAAATTAGTTTCCTCCGCCGGGTGGCGGGGCTCTCCCTTAGAGATAGGGTGAGAAGCTCTGCCATCCGGGAGGAGCTCAAAGTAAAGTAGCTTCTCCTCTACATCGAGAGGAGCCAGATGAGGTGGTACGGGCATCTGGTCAGGATGCCACCCGAACGCCTCCCTAGGGAGGTGTTTAGGGCACGTCCGACCGGTAGGAGGCCACGGGGAAGACCCAGGACACGTTGGGAAGACTATGTCTCCCGGCTGGCCTGGGAACGCCTCGGGATCCCCCGGGAAGAGCTGGACGAAGTAGCTGGGGTGAGGGAAGTCTGGGCTTCCCTGCTTAGGCTGCTGCTCGGATAAGCGGAAGAAGATGGATGGATGGATGCATGGGGTCTTCGGGTTACGAACAAGTTCTGTTCCTACAATGCGTTGTAAGTCGTATTTCGGAGGCAGTAAAAGCCAAAACCAGACCATGAAGACAAGGTTGGTGCTGAGCTGTTTAAAGCCTCTTGAGGGAGAAGAGAATAATAGTGGCAGACAGGAGTCAGAAAGGTACTGAAGGGTGTCAATATAGTGCGAAATTAAATTAAAGTGTAATTAGGGAAATCATTACCTGACACTTATGCAGTGGGGGATTTAGTTAATTTACTGAACAATCCTTTAGTGAATGGACTGTATCTTAGAGGATTTTTATGTCAAGGGTGGCTGACTGCCTTTGAGGTGTGTAGGATGAATTTATAATGTTCTGCTGAAATAATCTGCTTTAAAATTGATTATGCAAGGTGAAATATGAGTTTGTTTTTTTTGTTGTTAGAGCAATATCTTAACACGGGATGCACAAGTAATAAGTATGGTGGAAATGGTGAGCTCTGTGTACTTTTTAAGAAAAGTTGTCTAATCTACTGCTCCTACTATCTTATTTTAGCACACAACACAACCCCAGTTTTTTTTTTTTTATCTCAATCAAAATCCTTTCCAGCAAGGTTAGTTAGTAAAGGTGTCTGGATGTTGTCATTCACCCAGGTCATGGCATTCTGGTTGGTCAGATCTCGTCTAATCTGAGACTACATCTGACCAATTTAAGTCTATGAGCATGCCACTGTAAAATGAACATTTGAGCAATAATATAAATGGTGTTGACATTGCAAGGGTACATGGAAATACATTTGTGGGTGTACAAACCCCGTTTCCATATGAGTTGGGAAATTGTGTTAGATGTAAATATAAACGGAATACAATGATTTGCAAATCCTTTTCAACCCATATTCAAGACAAGATATTTGATGTTCAAACTCATAATTTTTTTTTTTTTTTTTTTGCAAATAGTAATTGACTTAGAATTTCATGGCTGCAACATGTGCCAAAGTAGTTGGGAAAGGGCATGTTCACCACTGTGTTACATGGCCTTTTCTTTTAACAACACTCAGTAAACCTTTGGGAACTGAGGAGACACGTTTTTTAAGCTTATCAGGTGGAATTCTTTCCCATTCTTGCTTGATGTACAGCTTAAGTTGTTCAACAGTCCGGGGGTCTCCGTTGTGGTATTTTAGGCTTCATAATGCACCACACATTTTCAATGGGAGACAGGTCTGGACTACAGGCAGGCCAGTCTAGTACCCGCACTCTTTTTTCTATTAAGCCACGTTGATGTAACACGTGGCTTGGCATTGTCTTGCTGAAATAAGCAGGGGCGTCCATGGTAACGTTGCTTGGATGGCAACATATGTTGCTCCAAAACCTGTATGTACCTTTCAGCATTAATGGCGCCTTCACAGATGGGTAAGTTACCCATGTCTTGGGCACTAATATACCCCCATACCATCACAGATGCTGGTTTTTCAACTTTGCGCCTATAACAATCCGGATGGTTCTTTTCCTCTTTGGTCCGGAGGACACGACGTCCACAGTTTCCAAAAACAATTTGAAATGTGGACTCGTCAAACCACAGAAGACTTTTCCACTTTGTATAAGTCCATATTAGATGAGCTCAGGCCCAGCAAAGCCGACGGCATTTCTGGGTGTTGTTGATAAACGGTTTTCGCCTTGCATAGGAGAGTTTTAACTTGCACTTACAGATGTAGCGACCAACTGTAGTTACTGACAATGGGTTTCTGAAGTGTTCCTGAGCCCATGTGGTGATATCCTTTACACACTGATGTCGCTTGTTGATGCAGTACAGCCTGAGGGATCGAAGGTCACGGGCTTAGCTGCTTACGTGCAGTGATTTCTCCAGATTATCTGAACCCTTTGATGATATTACGGACCGTAGATGGTGAAATCCCTAAATTTCTTGCAAAAGCTGGTTGAGAAAGGTTTTTCTTAAACTGTTCAACAATTTGCTCACACAATTGTTGACAAAGTGGTGACCCTCGCCTCATCCTTGTTTGTGAATGACTGAGCATTTCATGGAATCTACTTTTATACCCAATCATGGCACCCACCTGTTCCCAATTATCCTGTTCACCTGTGGAATGTTCCAAATAAGTGTTTGATGAGCATTCCTCAACTTTATCAGTATTTATTGCCACCTTTCCCAACTTCTTTGTCACGTGTTGCTGGCATCAAATTCTAAAGTTAATGATTATTTGCAAAAAAAGTTTATCAGTTTGAACATCAAATATGTTGTCTTTGTAGCATATTCAACTGAATATGGGTTGAAAATGATTTGCAAATCATTGTATTCCATTAATATTTACATCTAACACAATTTCCCAACTCATGTGGAAACGGGGTTTGTATTTATGAACGAAAAAAATACCACGGAAACCTCACGTAAAGCATTTTTGAAGCAAACTGTCAGGGAGCATCTCAGAACTAAGGAAGGCAAAACACTTCCCCGACTACAAATCACTGCACATTCTTTACAATTCGCTGATATTACCGTATGTGAGTTACTGTGCAGAGATCTGGGGCAATACTTATAAATCTACACAACAACCACTGTCGATTCTGAAAAAAGAGCAATCGGCATAATTTATAGCACTCGTTACAGGGAGCACACAAACCCCTTATTCTCAAAATCAAAAATACCGAAACTCACCGATCTGCTACACTTCCAAATCATGTAGAGGCCAACAAACAACATACTACTACCAAATATTCAAGCATGTTTTTTTCTGAGAGAAGCGGGATATAATCATTCAATCAATCAATGTTTATTTATATAGCCCTAAATCACAAATGTCTCAAAGGGCTGCACAAGCCACAACGACATCCGCGGTACAGAGCCCACATAAGGGCAAGGGAAAAACTCACAACCCAGTGGGACGTCGATGTGAATGACTATGAGAAACCTTGGGAGGACCGCAAGAACTAGGAAACCTTGGGAGGACAGAAGCAAGAACTAGGAATATCAAAACGTGACCTTTGCATGGAGCAAACAAGGAAGCCAGACCGAGTGTGGCGAGCAACGTGAATAAATAGCTCTCTGATTAGTGCTCAACAGCAGGTGAACGTGCCGAACACTAATCAGAGGCAGGTGAAACCAATAAGCACCCATGGTGACCAAAACAAACCCCCGAAGTGCACAAAACAACTAAGGAAGTCCAAAACTAACAGAACATAACTAAACAAAACATGATCTAGACCACAGATCATGACAGTTTCCATCTAAAAGTAGAACATTATCACAATTTCAGAAGGGTTAAAACCATTAAAAATCAGTTCCCAGTGGCTTATTTTATTTTTCGAAGTTTTTTTCAAAATTTTACTCATCACGCAATATCCCTAAAAAAAGCTTCAAAGTGCCTGATTTTAACCATCGTTATACAGGTAAAAGCCAGTAAATTAGAATATTTTGAAAAACTTGATTTATTTCAGTAATTGCATTCAAAAGGTGTAACTTGTACATTATATTTATTCATTGCACACAGACTGATGCATTCAAATGTTTATTTCATTTAATTTTGATGATTTGAAGTGGCAACAAATGAAAATCCAAAATTCCGTGTGTCACAAAATTAGAATATTACTTAAGGCTAATACAAAAAAGGGATTTTTAGAAATGTTGGCCAACTGAAAAGTATGAAAATGAAAAATATGAGCATGTACAATACTCAATACTTGGTTGGAGCTCCTTTTGCCTCAATTACTGCGTTAATGCGGCGTGGCATGGAGTCGATGAGTTTCTGGCACTGCTCAGGTGTTATGAGAGCCCAGGTTGCTCTGATAGTGGCCTTCAACTCTTCTGCGTTTTTGGGTCTGGCATTCTGCATCTTCCTTTTCACAATACCCCACAGATTTTCTATGGGGCTAAGGTCAGGGGAGTTGGCGGGCCAATTTAGAACAGAAATACCATGGTCCGTAAACCAGGCACGGGTAGATTTTGCGCTGTGTGCAGGCGCCAAGTCCTGTTGGAACTTGAAATCTCCATCTCTATAGAGCAGGTCAGCAGCAGGAAGCATGAAGTGCTCTAAAACTTGCTGGTAGACGGCTGCGTTGACCCTGGATCTCAGGAAACAGAGTGGACCGACACCAGCAGATGACATGGCACCCCAAACCATCACCCAACCATGCAAATTTTGCATTTCCTTTGGAAATCGAGGTCCCAGAGTCTGGAGGAAGACAGGAGAGGCACAGGATCCACGTTGCCTGAAGTCTAGTGTAAAGTTTCCACCATCAGTGATGGTTTGGGGTGCCATGTCATCTGCTGGTGTCGGTCCACTCTGTTTCCTGAGATCCAGGGTCAACGCAGCCGTCTACCAGCAAGTTTTAGAGCACTTCATGCTTCCTGCTGCTGACCTGCTCTATGGAGATGGAGATTTCAAGTTCCAACAGGACTTGGCGCCTGCACACAGCGCAAAATCTACCCGTGCCTGGTTTACGGACCATGGTATTTCTGTTCTAAATTGGCCCGCCAACTCCCCTGACCTTAGCCCCATAGAAAATCTGTGGGGTATTGTGAAAAGGAAGATGCAGAATGCCAGACCCAAAAACGCAGAAGAGTTGAAGGCCACTATCAGAGCAACCTGGGCTCTCATAACACCTGAGCAGTGCCAGAAACTCATCGACTCCATGCCACGCCGCATTAACGCAGTAATTGAGGCAAAAGGAGCTCCAACCAAGTATTGAGTATTGTAAATGCTCATATTTTTCATTTTCATACTTTTCAGTTGGCCAACATTTCTAAAAATCCCTTTTTTGTATTAGCCTTAAGTAATATTCTAATTTTGTGACACACGGAATTTTGGATTTTCATTTGTTGCCACTTCAAATCATCAAAATTAAATGAAATAAACATTTGAATGCATCAGTCTGTGTGCAATTAATAAATATAATGTACAAGTTACACCTTTTGAATGCAATTACTGAAATAAATTGAGTTTTTCAAAATATTCTAATTTACTGGCTTTTACCTGTATACACCCGTCCATTTTCCTGTGACGTCACACAGTGATGCCAATACAAACAAACATGGCGGATAGAACAGCAAGGTATAGTGACATTAGCTCGGATTCAGACTCGAATTTCAGCGGTTTAAGCGATTCAACAGATTACGCATGTATTGAAACGGATGGTTGTAGTGTGGAGGCAGGTAGCCAAAACAAAATTGAAGAAGAAACTGAAGCTATTGAGCCATATCGGTTTGAACCGTATGCAAGCGAAAACGACGAAAACGACACGACAGCCAGCGACACGGGAGAAAGCGAGGACGAATTTGGCGATCGCCTTCTAACCAACGATTGGTATGTGTTTGTTTGGCATTAAAGGAAACTAACAACTATGAACTAAGTTTACAGCATATGACTGCATATTGATACATACTTTGAGAGTGCAGACAGCCCATTTCAGGCGCGCTAAGAACATATATTTTTCCACGATTTCAGCACTCAGGTTAACCATACCTAAATAGACACAAAATACTGCATTACACAAAACTACCCGAATGTACTCGAATGATTGAAAAAAAGAAATGTTTTCAAGCTAAATTATTGGTAAACACAGTTCATGTATAATAATTTACGTAAAACCGCGAGTAATGAATAAAGTTTTCATCAATTAATATATTCTGTAGATATACCCTCATCCGCTCTCTTTTCCTGAAAGCTGATCCGTCCAGTTTTGGAGTTGATGTCAGCATCTGCTTTGAGTGTCGCAGGATATCCACACATTCTTGCCATCTCTGTCGTAGCATAGCTTTCGTCGGTAAAGTGTGTGGAACAAACGACTGACCATTTCGTCGGCTTTCCCCACAGCCTCGTATTTTGAACAAATTTCGTCCAATTTCTTGCCACTTTCGCATCTTTGGGCCACTGGTGCAACTTCAATCCGTCCCTGTTCGTGTTGTTACACCCTCCGACAACACACCGACGAAAGTGAGAAAATGGCGAATTGCTTCTCCAAGAGCGAATAATAGAAAGGCATTTAATTCGCCAAAATTCCCCCATTTAGAGTTCGGAAATCGGTTAAAAAAATATATGGTCTTTTTTCTGCAACATCAAGGTATATATTGACGCTTACATAGGTCTGGTGATAATGTTCCCCTTTAAAGAGGTGAAAAAAATTGGGGGGGACTGTCCGGCGGGCCAGATTGAAAAGCTTAAAGGGCCGCATGCGGCCCCAGGGCCTTAATTTACCCAGGTCTGGTCTAGCATAATATTGTGAAAGTCCAGTCCATAGTGGATCTAACATAATAGTGAGAGTTCAGTCCATAGTGGATCTAGCATAATAGTGAGAGTCCAGTCCATAGTGGATCTAACATAATAGTGAGAGTCCAGTCCATAGTGGATCTAACATAATAGTGAGAGTCCAGTCCATAGTGGATCTAACATAATAGTGAGAGTCCAGTCCATAGTGGATCCAACATAATAGTGAGAGTCCAGTCCATAGTGGATCTAACATAATAGTGAGAGTCCAGTCCATAGTGGATCTAACATAATAGTGAGAGTCCAGTCCATAGTGGATCTAGCATAATAGTGAGAGTCCAGTCCATAGTGGATCTAAAATAATAGTGAGAGTCCAGTCCATAGTGGATCTAACATAATAGTGAGAGTCCAGTCCATAGTGGATCTAACATAATAGTGTGAGAGTCCAGTCCATAGTGGATCTAACATAATAGTGAGAATCCAGTCCATAGTGGATCTAACATAATAGTGATAGTCCAGTCCATAGTGGGGCCAGCAGGAGACCATCCCGAGTGGAGACGGGTCAGCAGCGCAGAGATGTCCCCAACCGATGCACAGGCGAGCGGTCCACCCCGGGTCCCGACTCTGGACAGCCAGCACTTCATCCATGGCCACCAAACCTGTGCAAGGGAAAGGGGGGGCAGAGCAGAAAAGAAAAGAAACGGCAGATCAATCTGAGGGGGTAAACTGAATCTAAAACATTTGTAGGCACGCTTAGCTTTGAAACCCTTTTGCATTTTAATATGTGGAGTGAAACTGTGGAACAGACTAACGGAAGAGCTCAGGCAATGTCCAACCATGAGCAAATTCAAACAGCAGTACAAACAGATGGTATTTAAAAAGTATAGGGAAGAAGAGGTGTATGACAAACACTAAGGTTCTCACATTTTGCCATACTCGCTATTTATTTCATTTATTTTGATACACACGGTTATGGTGTGGTTGTTTGGTGGGGATTGTTGGTTTTGTTTGGAAGTACAAAACCCAAAATAAATACAATGATTTGCAAATCTGTTTCAACCTATATTCAATTGAATAGACTGCAAAGACAAGATTCTTAACGTTCGAACGGGAAAACTTTGTTATTTTTTGCAACTATTAGCTCATTTGGAATTTGATGCCTGCAATATGTTTCGAAAAAGCTGGCACAAGTGGTAAAAAAGACGGAGAAAGTTGAGGAATGCTCATCAAACACTTATTTGGAACATGCCGCAGGTGAACAGGCTAATTGGGACGATTGGGTATAAAAGCAGCTTCCATGAAATGCTCAGTCATTCACAAACAAGGATGGGGGCGAGGGTCACCACTTTGTGAACAAATGAGTGAGCGAATTGTCGAAAAGGTTAAGAACAACATTTCTCAAGCAGCTATTGCAAGGAATTTAGGGATAATCATCAAAAGGTTCAGAGAATCTGGAGAAATCACTGCACGTAAACAGCTAGGCTTAAAACCAACATTGAATGCCCGTGACCTTCAATCCCTCACTGCATCAAAAAGTGACATCAGTGTGTAAAGGATATCACTATCAGTAACTTCGCTGGGCCTGAACTCATCTCATATGGACTGATGCAAAGTGTAAAAGTGTTCTGTGGTCTGACGAGTCCACATTTCAAATTGTTTTTGGAAACTGTGGACGTCGTGTCCTCCGGAAGAAAGAGGAAAAGAACCATCCGGACTGTTATAGGCGCAAAGTTCAAAAGCCAGCATCTGTGATGGTATGGGGGTGTATTAGTGCCCAAGACATGGGTAACTTACACATGCCATTAATGCTGAAAGGTACATACAGGTTTTGGAGCAACATATGTTGCCATCCAAGCAACGTTATCATGGACGCCCCTGCTTATTTTAGCAAGACAATGCCAAGCCACGTGTTACAAGAGTGTGGCTTCATAGTAAAAGAGTGTGGGCACTAGACTGGCCTGCCTGTAGTCCAGACCTGTCTCCCATTGAAAATGTGTGGCGCATTATGAAGTCTAAAATACCACAACGGAGACCCCCGGACTGTTGAACAACTTAAGCAAGAATGGGAAAGAATTCCACCTGAAAAGCTTCAAAAATTGGTCTCCTCGGTTCCCAAACGTTTACTGAGTCTTGTTAAAAGGAAAGGCCATGTAACACAGTGGTAAAAATGCCCCTGTGCCAACTTTTTTGCAATGTGTTGCTGCCATTAATTTCTAAATTAATGATTATTTGCAAAAAAAATGTGTTTCTCAGTTCAAACATTAAATATATTGTCTTTGCAGTCCGTCTAATAGAATATAAGTGGAAAAGGATTTGGAAATCATTGTATTCTGTTTTTATTTACGAATTACACAACGTGCCAACTTCACTGGTTTTGGGTTTTGTATTAAAAAGAAGGAACACAGGAAGCAAGATAAAGAATAGTATTCAGTACTAAATGGAGAAGGGGTAGGAAATAATAAGACAATTCTTCTTCCTGTTCTTTTTCAAACATAAATGATTTTATAATGCGTCAAGTGTAAAATACTATTCACATGTTTGAAATAAATCAATCACTCATTCATTTATGAACTGACAAAACCTGCTCGGATTAAAGGCGAAACGTCTTTTCAGACAAACTGAACAATCCATGTCCGATCGATTGAACGCTCTGAGAATCACTTACTAAAAGGTTTCCTGTTGAATGTAGTCCCAGCTCCTTTGAGATCAACACAAGTCCCTCCTGTATTATTGTGTTACTTTTCTCAGAATCATCTTCACCTAGAAGTGTAACAAGCTCTTAGACCAGGCAACCAAAAATGTTGAAAGAGCCATATTGGACCAAAAATACCAAAAAAGTATCTGTCTGGAGCCGCAGAACATTTTAAGACTTATATAAGTGTTATAATGATGGCAACACATGATGAAAGTGGCTAATTAGCTATATTAGCCTACTATCAAAATGACTATGTGTCGCAGGCGGACGCAAATCTTCATTGACAGAAATGTCGAAATGTAATATTTATTCTACACAATTTTACAACATTGGAAAACATTAGTAAAACTTCTCAGAGGTTGAGATAACTCCTGGAAGTGACTGTCGTAGAATTACCGAAGTGTGTGTACAAGTTAAAGGGAACGGCAGGCTGTCTTCTTCTAATCGATTTATTACAATCTTTGCAAGCTGGCTAATGTTTGCTGTGGTCTGGAACAACATTGCACACTAACAACTATCAGATATGCAGCCAATAATACATACAGATAATGTGTCATGAGACATGCAAATATAGAATAAATACACAGAGGACATAAGTAAAGGAACGCTCTCCCTGACCACCTGAGGGCACCACAGACTGTGGATGCTTTTAAAAAAGGCTTAAAAACCCTTCTTTTAAAAAAGCCTTTTTTTTTAATAGATATATGCATACTAGTTCTAGCTATTTGGCTGTTCTAGTTTTTATTTGTATTTATTTTTTGTTATCTTTTTTTTTTTTTTTTTTTTTTTAATACAATGTAGCATTTTGAGGTTGTTTACTCAATGTAAAGTGCTTTTTTACAAATAAAATCTATTATTATTATTAGGGATGTCCGATAATGGCTTTTTGCCGATATCCGATATTCCGATATTGTCTAACTCTTTAATTACCGATACCGATATCAACCGATACCGATATCAACCGATATATACAGTCGTGGAATTAACACATTATTATGCCTAATTTGGACAACCAGGTATGATGAAGATAAGGTTGTTGTTTTTTTTAAATAATAAAATAATAAACATTTTCTTGAATAAAAAATAATGTAAAACAATATAAAAACAGTTACATAGAAACCAGTAATTAATGAAAATTAGTAAAATTAACTGCTATTAGTGGACCAGCAGCACGCACAATCATGTGTGCTTACGGACTGTATCCCTTGCAGACTGTATTGATATATATTGATATATAATGTAGGAACCAGAATATTAATAACAGAAAGAAACAACCCTTTTGTGTGAATGAGTGCAAATGGGGGAGGGAGGTTTTTGGGTTGGTGCGCTAATAGCAAGTGTATCTTGTGTTTTTTATGTTGATTTAATTAAAAAAAACAAAAAAACGAAACCGATAATAAAAAAACGATACCGACAATTTCCGATATTACATTTTAACGCATTTATCGGCCGATAATATCAATAATAATAATAATAATTATTATTAAGGAATTCAAATGAGCTCAAATATACCTACAAACGAGGCATAATGATGCAATATGTACATACAGCTAGCCTAAATAGCATGTTAGCATCGATTAGCTTGCAGTGACCAAATATGCCTGATTCGCACTCCATAACAAGTCAATAATATCAACAAAGCTCACCTTTGTGCATTCACGCACAGTATAAAACATTTGGTGGACAAAATGAGGCAAAAAAAAGTGGCATAAAACACAAGTTTGTACATGTATACAAACTGTTGAGTCACAGTCCACACAACGGTGAGTTCAAGAGCCGCTGAAATTAGTAGGACAAAACGGCACTCGCCAAATACTCTCATCAGTGAAGCATACACATATTAAACAGTGGGCTTTCTAACAATTAGGAAGGCTTGTGTCGTGTTTGTCCTCCTACAGAAACCACATTACAACAAAAAAAAAATGTTTTTTTCCATTTCCATACATTTTTGAAAAAGCTCCATGGAGCCACCAGGGCGCCGCTCAAGAGCCGCATGTGGCTCTAGAACTGCGGGTTTCTGACCCCCGGTCTTGTGCAACAAAACAACATTTTGTTCCAGCTCTTTTTATTACCAAATCTGTGTTATATGTGTTTTATGTTGCACGATTGCACCAAGAAAAATTCCTAGTTTGTGAACCCGTTCTCAAACAATGGCAATAAAACGATTCTGATTCTGATTCTGATTCTGATTAAAAGATATACAATTGTCATGACTTGGTCCTTGGGTTTAGTTTTTCTCAAAGGCAACGGAAAGTTGGCTTGGGCAAGACGGGAATGAAGGTACATTTTTATTTAAACACTATAAATACAAAACAAGGAAGTAAACAAAAGGCGCGCACAATGGCGGAGAACAAACTATAAAACCAAACACTTGCACAAAGGCAAAAACTATGAACAACAAAAAACACTAACTGTGGTATAAACAAAACTTACTTGGCATGGACAAAAAGGAGCAGCGTGAACGATGGACATGAAAAAAGAGTCAGAAATGTGCAGAGCATAAATGTGGGGATGTCACCAGCAAGACAAACTGAAAAACAATGAACTTAAATACGACAGACATGATTAACGAAAACAGGTGCGTGACTCAAAACGTGAAACAGGTGCGTGACGTGACAGGTGAAAACTAATGGGTTGCTATGGTGACAAACAAGAGTGCACAATGAGTCCAAACGTGGAACAGGTGAAACTAATGGGTAATCATGGAAACAAGACAAGGGAGTGAAAAGCCAGAAACTAAAGAGTCCAATAACTAAACAAAACATGACTAAGACAAAACATGATTACACAGACATGACAACAATGCGCAAAAAAAACCACAAAAAAAACCAACATTTCCACTTCCATTTCGTGGTGTTCAAAATTCTCGCTAGTTTACTTATTTTATTCATGTATTCAATCAAATACAAATCAATCCATACAATTTGTCAATTTTTTTTCTGGATTGGTCACGCCTTAGTAAGGGGATACATTTATAGCATCGAATCGTGTTTTTTTGCCAAATGTATTTTCTCCTTGGTTTCCCATGTCAGCCGTTTTGAAAGCAGCCTCCTCACATCACAACAGAAAATGTATTCAGTGTTTGCGAATAAATATGGTGTGTTTTTCTCTCCACAGTGTTGATGGCAACGATGACATTTTACAGAGCCAAGCCTTTTACCCGCCCAATACAACATCTGGCCTTGCTTATAGCCAAGAAACACACACACACATACACATGCACACACACAGATGCCCCTTTCCAAGTCCTGTACCGTATCCTATACTGTAACCTGGCCATAGCCCTGATTCCAACACCAACATTAAAAACATGACCCTCTATAAAACACACACACACTTAATAGTACTGCCAAACTGTGTAAAGCCTCCCAAATCTTTCTCAATTTCGAGGCAGCTCTAACCTTTCACCAATCTGCAGGACCTCTATTAAACTTTAGAAAAGTCGATTGGCAGTTGTAAAAACAGCCGGTGATTGATAATAACAGGGAGTTAAAGGGGGGTTAGGAATTGTTAACATATATAAAAACATACACCGTTGTGGAGGGGGGCGTGGCCTGCGGACCTGCAGCGAAGCGGGTGGGTACCAGGACCGGCTTCAAGATCAGCGACAGGTGCGTAGATGGCCCACCTGGGCTTGCTTATCTAATCACCTGTCGCTCTGTTAAAAGGCAGCGGAGAGAGAGGAGAGAGAGAAAGAGCTGGAGCGAGAGCTATAGACAAACAGAGAACGACTTGCTGAAAAGCACAACGAAGAGACATTATTGATAAAGAAAACAGTGTCTAAAACCCTGAAAAGGAGCTGTCATGTCGGTGATTGGTGGTCCGAGGAACCCGGAGGAAAGAAACCTCCACAACCGTATTTTCCGAACCATTATTATAAGGCGCACTGCCGATGAATGGTCTATTTTTGATCTATTTTCATATATAAGGCGCGCCGGATTATAAGGCGCATTAAAGGAGTCATAATATTATTTTTTTTTTCTAAATGGAAAACACTTCCTAGTTGTCTAAATAACATGTAATGGTAGTTCTTTGGTCAAAATGTTGCATAGATTATGTTTTACAGATCATCTTCAAGCCGGTTTCTGACAGTCGCTTCCGGATGCGCGGTTCTGTGAGCGGTCTTATTTACGTGGCTCACCTTCGGCAGCGTCTTCTCCCCGTCATGTTGTAGCGTGCAAGGACGGGAGTGGAAGAAGTGTCAAAAGATGGAGCTAACTGTTTTAATGACATTCAGACTTTACTTAAATCAATAACGGAGCAGCATCTTCTTAGATGCCGGAAATGTGTCCCGTAAAAAAACGTCCAACCGGAACTCTCTAACAACTAAAGTTCCTTGGGTGAATAATGTAAACTCACTACACCGGTATGTTTTAGCGCTTTCATGGCGAGTTTACTGACAGATATAAGTAAGAACTTTACACTACTTTATATTAGAAATGGCAACAGCTGAGGATGAATGTCCCATAACAAGAAGGTAGAGAAAAAGAAGAAGCTTAACGACTACGGCGTCGGCGCGGAAGCGCACAATTTTTCAGGATTTATGCAGATCCCAAATACAGATCAGCAGCTACTAGAAGGTAAGAAAAGTTGCTTTTGCATAATAATGCGAAACAAAACGCCAGATAATATGTCTTACCTTACACACACACCATAATAATACTCGTATGTTGAAGCACATTAAACGGCGCAGCCTACTCTTATGTTTGACTGCCATCTACTGGTCACACTTATCATTACACCATGTACACAAATAAAATTGCTTCGAGGTGGGTAAGCTCAACCAAATTTATTCCTTACATTAGACACACCGGGTTTTAAGGAGCACTGTCGAGTTTTGAGGGCAAACAAGGATTTTAAGTGCTCCTTATAGTCCGGAAAATACGATGTATATATATATATATATATATATATATATATATATATATATATAAATCCTTACAGGGAGTCTGGAAATAACATAGAACCTAAAGCACAGGGACAATAGTAACAACATTTGTTACATTTTTGAACAGACTTTTTAAACAAATGTTTTCATATTCCTCCCACAATTTTTCACACATGTAATTATCTTTAAACACACATTCATCCAACACGCTGTAGTGAACACATAAATGGTCCGTCAATAAAATATTTGCTCCGTAATTAGTCGCTCGTCGAAGGACACCGTCGTTACACCGCTGTGTGTGCGACACTGCTGATTCCGGTCGGATAACACACAGGAGTTGCTGTCTAAATGTCAGCTACATCAAATAATTATGGACTTTCTTATGTCACTCATGCAACAGTGTGCCATGGAAGTGAAAATGAACATCATAAAAAGTTCCGAGGCGGATAAGACGGCCAATTTGTTCCCCAAGCCTGGGGCAATGTTTTTAGGTGTAAGCGCCTGAAAGACAAGCATAGGAGTTAAATAAGGTCGACACGACTACAAGACAAACATAGGGATTAAAGTAGGTGTGACTGAGGACCTTATAGCTCTAAGTCTTCTATACATATATGTCTGTAACTTTTCAGTCTCTCCCAGTCTTTCTCCCCTCCCCTGCTCTCGGCCGCTTACTGTTAAAGACAACAGATGATTAGATGAACACGTACCACCTGTGAAATCTAATCACCTGTCTGCTGTGTCTCGCCGTCAGCACATGCCCCGCCCCCATCCGATGGTGCTCGTCCTCAGCACCATAGACAGAGGCGGTGACCTTTGCTCCTGCAGGCGCGTTGGCCACACCTCCCCCCACAACTTGTAACGAACATAATGGCATGGCTGTCTTGAGTTTCCAATAATTTCTACAACTTTTATTTGTTTTGTGATAGAGTGATTGGAGCACATACTTGTTGGTCACAAAAAAACATTCATGAAGTTTGGTTCTTTTATGAATTTATTATGGGTCTACTGAAAATGTGAGCAAATCTGCTGGGTCAAAAGTATATATACAGCAATGTTAATATTTGGTTACATGTCCCTTGGCAAGTTTCACTGCAATAAGGCGCTTTTGGTAGCCATCCACAAGCTTCTGCTTGAATTTTTGACCACTCCTTTTGACAATATTGGTGCAGTTCTGCTAAATTTGTTTTTTTTTTGACGTGGATTTGTTTCTTCAGCATTGTCCACACGTTTAAGTCAGGACTTTGGGAAGGCCATTCTAAAGTCTTAATTCTAGCCTGATGTAGCCATTCCTTTACCACTTTTGACCTGTGTTTTGGGTCATTGTCCCTGTGGGGGGAGATGTAGCCAGCGCTGCCTGCAGGAGCAAAGGTCCCCGCCTCTGTCCATGGTGTTGAGGACAGAGCATTATTCTTTTCCCTTTTAATTGGGCGCCAGAAGTGGAAGTTGCTTCCTCGCAGTTCCACTGAAGACACGTCCGTATCCTCTCTCCTCTTCTGCTCCCGGCCGCTTACTGTTAAAGACAACAGATGATTAGATGAACACGTACCACCTGTGAAATCTAATTATCTGGCTGAAAAGTCACGTTCTGGGGGAGAAAGACTTTGGAAAAAAAACCTAAGTACATTAAAACCTTTGTTAAAACTGCACGCTCGGCTCTTGTGTCGTGTCTTTAGTGGAACTGCGAGGAAGGGACTTCCACAGTCCCGTTGGAACACCCAACTGCGCCCAACACCCAACCTACGGGCTGATGATTTTAGGTTGTCCTGAAGAATTTGGAGGTAATTCCTCCTTTTTCATTGTCCCATTTACTCTCTGTAAAGCACCAGTTCCATTGGCAGCAAAACAGGCCCAGAACATAATACTACCGCCACCATGCTTGACGGTAGGTGTGGTGTTCCTGGGATTAAAGGCCCCACCTTTTCTCCTCCAAACATATTGCATTGCAGGACTTGTGGTATCGGATAATTCATCATTGCAATTAAAAACACATTATATTGTATACAGGCACAGTTTAATATACTAGAATATCTTGAAAAATATATTGGATTTTAGAAGTTTTTCTCAATGTCATGATCCGTGGTCCGGTTCATGTTTTTGTTACGTTCTGTTAGTTTTGGACTCAATTAGTTCCTGTTTTTTGTGCACTCTATGTTTGGAACGTTTGCATGCAAGACTGCTTCATTTTTCTGTTATATGAGATTAAAACTCATCTTACCTCCTCTTCGCTCTCCTGGTTCCTGCATCTTGGGGTGACAAAAACGGCAGCCATGCGAGTTCCTGACAGGATCTTTGAGCCAACTGTTGTTACCTCACGAGAACCCCAGTTGGCGATGCACAGCCAACGTTCTGGACCGCACAATTCATGGAGGACTTAAAAGACAGGTTTGTGCGGTCCCAGCCCACAGCAGGCTTGGACCTTCTCCCTCTGCCTCGACCGCCGGACCCGGCTCTCCGGCCGGCTAGGCCACCGCCGCCTTCGCTCCTTCCAGCTCGGCCGGCGGTTCCAGATCTCCGACCGGCGCGGCCACCGCCACCATCCTCCCCGTCACCTGCTGTGCAACCTCCTCATCGCTCTCCTGGTTCCTGCATCGTGGGGTCACAAAAACGGCAGCCATGCAAGTTCCTGACAGGATCTTCGAGCCAAAGTGTTGGTACCTCGCGAGAACCCCTGTCGGCGATGCACAGCCGACGTTCTGGACCGCACATTTCATGGAGAACTTAAAAGACAGGTTTGTGCGGTCCCAGCCCACAGCAGGCTCGGACCTTCTCCCTCCGCCTCGACCGCCGGTTCCGGCTCTCTGACCGGCTAGGCCACCGCCGCCTTCGCTCCTCCCAGCTCGGCCGCCGGCTCCGGATCTCCGACCGGCGCGGCCACCGCCGCCATCCTCCCCGTCACCTGCTGTGCAACCTCCTCATCGCTCTCCTGGTTCCTGTATCTTGGGGTCACAAAAACGGCAGCCATGCGAGTTCCTGACAGGATCTTCGAGCCAAACTGTTGTTACCTCGCGAGAACCCCTGTCTGCGATGCACAGCCGATGTTCTGGACCGCACAATTCATGGAGGACTTAAAAGCCAGGTTTGTGCGGTCCCAGCCCACAGCAGGCTCGGACCTTCTCCCTCTGCCTCGACCGCCGGTCCCGGCTCTCCGGCCGGCTAGGCCACCGCCGCCTTCGCTCCTTCCGGCTCGGCCGGCGGTTCCAGATCTCCGACCGGCGCGGCCACCGCCACCATCCTCCCCGTCGCCTGCTGTGCAACCTCCTCTTCGCTCTCCTGGTTCCTGCATCGTGGGGTCACAAAAACTGCAGCCATGCGAGTTCCTGACAAGATCTTCGAGCCTGGCTGTTGTTACCTCGCAAGAACCCCTGTCGGCGATGCACAGCCGACGTTCTGGACCGCACAATTCATGGAGGACTTAAAAGCCAGGTTTGTGCGGTGCCAGGCCACAGTAGGCTCGGACCTTCTCCCTCCGCCTCGAAAGCCGGTTCCGGCTCTCCGACCAGCTAGGCCACCGCCGCCTTTGCTCCCCCCGCCTCGGCCGCCGGTTCCGGATCTTCGACTGGCGAGGCCACCGTCGCCATCCTCCCCGTCGCCTACTGTGCAACCTCCTCTTCGCTCTCTTGGTTCCTGCATCTTGGGGTCACAAAAACAGCAGCCAGGCGAGTTCCCAACACTTAAAGCACTTTCACAAATCCTGTTCCAATCTAACTCATTTCATTAACTGACCAGTATCTCTGAATATTCTCATTTATCCCGGGCATTGTATTATCAGGACATTGAATCAATTCCCTGAAAATTCAATACCCTGAGTATTAACTGACCATTATTTAAATCCGCTTTCGAAAATCCGAGGTTCATAAAAGCAAGTGCCTCATTTGTTTTAAAGTATTTAACTGAACTACGTGGATACTTCAACATAAAACACCAGAATATACATCAGTTGGTTCTCTCTCTCCACTTCTCCTCACTATTGATTGACATTTTGCTGGTTTGTTGGACTGCCATTGTGGGCTCGATCCATGAAAGCTGTGGTCACGCGCGGAAAACCCTAGCACTAAACGTTCATCAAGACAGGAGGCGAGTCTGTTTTGTTCGGCTAATTAGCCAGACGCTGCTGACTCAATTTAAAAAAGTCATAGTTTGTTAGAAGCGACAACAAAGTATGCAGCAAATGTAGCTTTGCAACAACAGGAGCATAGTTTAGTGTGGCTCACTAATCTTGAAAAGAGAATGTCAGGATGGGTCTTTCTCTTTCTCTCACACACAGGTACATTTATTTAGAAAAACATTCATGTTTTTTGCATTGTATATCTTTTAAAATATTGTTTTGTTGCACAATTTTTTGTTGTAATTTGGTATCTGTAGGAGGACAAACATGACACAAACCTTCCTAATTGTTAGAAAGCCCATGGTTTAATCTATTTATGCTTCACTGATGAAAGTATTTGGTGAGCGTCGTTTTGTCCTACTAATTTCAGTGGCCCTTGAACTCACCGTTGTGTGGACTGTGACACAACAGTTTGTTTACATGTATAACTTTCTCCGACGCTGCCACAGAAAGACATGTTTTATGCCAGTCCTTCTTTGTCTCATTTTGTCCACCAAACGTTTTATACTGTGAGCTTTGTTGATATTATTGACTTGTTAAGTCGTGCTAATCAGGCATATTTTGTCACTGCATGACTGCAAACTAATAAGTTCAAGTTAAAGTACCAATGATTGTCACACACACACTAGGTGTGGCGAAATTATTCTCTGCATTTGACCCATCACCCTTGATCACCCCCTGGGAGGTGAGGGGAGCAGTGGGCAGCAGCGGTGGCCGCGCCCAGGAATCATTTTTGGTGATTTAACCCCAAATTCCAACCCTTGATGCTGAGTGCCAAGCAGGGAGGTAATGGGCCCCATTTTTATAGTCTTTGGTATGACTCGGCCGGGGTTAGAACTCACAACCTACCGATCTAAGGGCAGACACTCTAACCACTACACCTCATTTATAGGTATATTTGAGCTCATTTAAGTTCTTTTACTTATGTCCTCTGTGTATTTAGTTTATATTTGCATGTTTCATGACACATTATCTGTATGTAAAATTGGCTGCATTTCTGATAGTTGTTAGTCTGCCATGTTGTTCCAGACCACAGCAAACGTTAGCCAGCTTGCAAAGATTGCAATAAATCCATTAGAAGAAGATAGCTTGCCGTTTCCTTTAACTTGGACACACACATCTATGCCTTTGGTAATTCTACGACAGTAATTTCCAGGAGTTATCTCACCCTCTGAGAAGTTTGTAAACATGTGTAGAATAAATATTACATTCCAACATTTCTGTCAACGAAGATTTGCGTCACAAAGTAATTTTGATAGTAGGCTAGTATAGCTAATATAGACATTTACATCATGTGTTTCCTTCATTATAATACTCATATAAGTCTTTGAATTTTTTGCAACTCCAGACAAATTGTTTTTATTTTTGGTCCAATATGGCTCTTTCAGCATTTTGGGTTGCCGACCCCTGTTTTACTTTGGTTGTTGTTATTCATTAACTATTAATAATAATTCAACATGCAACGCTATGACACTGATCTATGGTGGGTCAAATAGGACAAAATTAAATACATGCATATGTAAATAATTACTTTAACGTCTCATTAACTAATCATAATTTGTATTATATATGTAAGTGTTATTAAATGTGCCATTAATGTAAAATTGCATTTAATTATTATACATCGATTAAATTATTTCCTGATTTATTTAATTATTGTATGATTTCATTAATTATTTTATGAACCTGTGTATCACCGCTTTATGACTGTTAAACTGTTAAACTAACCTATCACAGTTAGTGGGCGGGGCTACCACACATCCGGTCCAATGATTTGTTTGGTCTAAGGCCTGAAACTTTGGAAGTGTTTCAAAACATAACAACTCACGAGGATATATTCATACTTTTTTTGGGGAGTTGGTGGTAAATATTTTAGGCCTTGCAAAGTACGTGAAAGAAGTGTTGACCCAGAGCATGTAGCAGTTAAAATAATATTTTTTTGTTGCCACAGAAAGACGTGTTTTATGCCACTCCTTCTTTGTCTCATTTTGTCCACCAAACGTTTTATACTGTGCGTGAATGCACAAAGGTGAGCTTTGTTGATATTATTGACTTGTTATGGAGTGCTAATCAGGCATATTTGGTCACTGCATGACTGCAAACTAATCGATGCTAACATGCTATTTAGGCTAGCTATATGTACATATTGCATCATTATGCCTCGTTTGTAGGTATATTTGAGCACATTTCTTTTACTTATGTCCTCTGTGTATTTAGTTTATATTTTCATGTTTCAAGACACATTATCTGTATGTAATATTGGCTGCATTTCTGATAGTTGTTAGTGTGCCATGTTGTTCCAGACCACAGCAAACGTTAGCCAGCTTGCAAAGATTGTAATAAATCCATTAAAAGAAGAGAGCCTTTAATTTGAACACACACTGCTATACCTTTGGTAAATCAATTCCAGGAGTTACCTCATCCTCTGAGAAGTTTTACTAATGTTTTCCAATGTTGTAAAAATGTGTAGAATAAATATTACAATTCAACATTTCTGTCAACGAAGATTTGCATCAGCCTGCGACACATTGTCATTTTGATAGTAGGCTAATATAGATAATTAGCCACTTACATCATGTTTTTCCATCATTATAACGCTTATGTAAGTCTTTAAATTTTCTGCAGCTCCAGACATATTTATTTTTTGTATTTTTTGGTCCAATACGGCTCTTTCAGCATTTTGGGTTGCCGAGCCCCTCGCTCATCCATGCAGACTGGACACTGGCCTAGAGTTAGTGGGCGGCCGAGGGTGGAGTCGGCTTTCTTGGTTGCTCCTGTCACTGGCCATGCTCCCTCCACCCCAGCAGAATATGGCGAGGAAAATTGTTTTTTTGTTGTTGTCTTTGTTTTACTTGGTAGCTGTATGTAGAAATGACTGGTTACATCAGCTCTGCTCTTTTAATGTATTTAATGTCCTTTGTGTTCTTTGATATTTCCCTCTTACACACATGCTTATGTGTGCTATGGCTATGAGTTGTTTCCCCCTTGGCCACAGTCTGGACTCCCTCTCCAGAGCCCAGGTTTAAACTGAATTTTGCAACAGCGTTGACCTGTTTCTCACCTTTTTTGTAACGGATGCCAGGAGGTTGGCAGACCAGTCAGCGATCCTGTTCTGTCTCCCTGTAATGTTTGTCTGATCTTGAATGGGATTGTGCTGAAAATGGTAAATGGGTTATACTTGTATAGCGCTTTTCTACCTTCAAGGTACTCAAAGCCCTTTGACATTTCTGTCATGATCCGTGGTCCGGGTCATGTTTTTGTCATGTCTGTGTAATCATGTTTTGTTTAGTTTAGTTATGGACTCTTTAGTTTCTGGCTTTTCACTCCCTTGTCTTGTTTCCATGGTTACCCATTAGTTTCACCTGTTTCACGTTTGGACTCATTGTGCACTCTTGTTTGTCACCATAGCAACCCATTAGTTTTCACCTGTCTCGTTAATCATGTCTGTAGTATTTAAGTTCATTGTTTTCAGTTTGTCTTTCTGGCGACATCCCGCATTTATGCTCTTCATACCCCTGTCACACTCTGTTAACCTCTGCGCACTTCATGCCATGTCCAAGTAAGTTTTCTTTATTCATGCCATAGTTTGCAAGTTTTGTTTCTTTGTTCATAGTTTCTGCCGTTGTGCAAGTTTTGTATTTATAGTCAAGTTTTGTACTTCCGCCCTTGTGCGCGCCTTTTGTTTACTTCCTTTTTTGGTAGTTATAGTGTTTAAATGAATCATGTACTCCCCTTCACGCCACATCTGGTCCAAATCTTTTGCACCTCGGGAGAACAAACCACGCCACAGTCCCAGTCGTGACAGTTTTTGTGTTTTCTGTTAGTTTTGGACTCCCTTAGTTCCTGTTTGTGCACCTCCCTGAGTTTGTTTTGGTTGCCATGGTTGCTAATTATGTTCACCTGGCTCTGATTAGTGTTCGGCCGCTCACCTGCTACCCGAGCACTAATCAGAGGCATTATTTAAGCCTGCCATTGCCGGTCAGTCGGCCTGGCGTCATTGTTTCATGCAATGCCATAGTTTATGCTGTTTGTCCGCTTCATGCCGTGTCCACGTGAGGAATAAATAATGTTCCAACCTGCACGTCCGTCTGCATTTCGGGAGAACGGACCCCGCAGCAAGCTGCAACCCAAACCTGAGAATTTCCACATTCACCCATTCACACACACATTCACACACTGATGGCGGGAGCTGCCATGCAAGGCGCTAACCACGACCCATCAGGAGCAAGGGTGGAGTGTCTTGCTCAAGGACACAACGGACGTGACAAGGTTGGTAGAAGGTGGGGATCGAACCATGAACCCTCAGGTTGCTGGCACAGCCACTGTGTAAAGGATATCACCACATGCGCTCAGGAACACTTCAGAAAACCACTGTCACTACATACAGTAAGTCGTTACATCTGTAAGTGCAAGTTAAAGCTCTACTATGCAAAGCGAAAGCCATTTATCAACAACATCCAGAAATGCCGCCGGCTTCTCTGGGCCTGAGCTCATCTAAGATGGACTCATGCAAAGTGGAAAAGTGTTCTGTGGTCTGACGAGTCCACATTTCTAATTGTTCTTGGAAATATTCGACATCGTGTCATCCGAACCAAAGGGGAAGCGAACCATCCAGACTGTTATCGACGCAAAGTTGAAAAGCCAGCATCTGTGATGGTATGGGGGTGTATTAGTGCCCAAGGCATGGGTAACTTACACATCTGTGAAGGCACCATTAATGCTTAAAGGTACATACAGGTTTTGGAACAACATATGCTGCCATCTAAGCGCCGTCTTTTTCATGGACGCCCCTGCTTATTTCAGCAAGACAATGCCAAGCCACATTCAGCACGTGTTACAACAGCGTGGCTTCGTAAAAAAAAGAGTGCGGGTACTTTCCTGGTCCGCCTGCAGTCCAGACCTGTCTCCCATCAAAAATGTGTGGCGCGTTATGAAGCGTAAAATATGACAGCGGAGACCCCGGACTGTTGAACGACTGAAGCTCTACATAAAACAAGAATGGGAAAGAATTCCACTTTCAAAGCTTCAACAATTAGTTTCTTCAGTTCCCAATTGTTTATTGAGTGTTGTTAAAAGAAAAGGTGATGTAACACAGTGGTGAACATGCCTTTTCCCAACTACTTTGGCACGTGTTGCAGCCATGAAATTCTAAGTAAATTATTATTTGCAAAAAAAATAAAGTTTATGAGTTTGGACATCAAATATGTTGTCTTTGTAGCATATTCAACTGAATATGGGTTGAAAATGATTTGCAAATCATTGTATTCCGTTTATATTTACATCTAACACAATTTCCCAACTCATATGGAAACGGGGTTTGTACAAGACAGTCAGTAAATGTTATGGAGAAAATAAATACATAAGTACCAGTACAAACTACAGTGAAACAGTTAAAACAGTCTAAGAGACGGATTCAATATCCTAATTCTAATTTTAACTCTGTCTTGCTCCTGAAAGACCGAAATCGCTTCCCTGATGGCAGCCGGTTGAACAAGTGCTGTCTGCTAGGATTTTCTTTGCTCTGACGAGGCAGCAAGAACGAGCAATGTCCTCTCGGGAGGGCAGAGGGCGGCCGATAATCTTCTCGTCTGTCCCGGTCACCCTCTGCAGGGCCTTCCTGTCTGCAGCATCACACAGTTTATGCAGTTGATCAGCACTGGCTCTGTAATTTTCCCGAAAAAAAAAAAAAGATAGCTGCAGTTTCTCCTCAAGTTGGTTCCACTACAGCACACGGAAGAAGTGGAGTCCCTGCTCTGCCTATTTGGCCAGTGCTGAAGTGTTGACAGTCCATGCTCCATGTACAAACCCCGTTTCCATATGAGTTGGGAAATTGTGTTAGATGTAAATATAAACGGAATACAATGATTTGCAAATCCTTTTCAACCCATATTCAATTGAATGCACTACAAAGACAACATATTTGATGTTCAAACTCATAAACTTTATTTTTTTTTGCAAATAATAATTAACTTAGAATTTCATGGCTGCAACACGTGCCAAAGTAGTTGGGAAAGGGCATGTTCACCACTGTGTTACATGGCCTTTCCTTTTAACAACACTTGTTAAACGTTTGGGAACTGAGGAGACACATTTTTTAAGCTTCTCAGGTGGAATTCTTTCCCATTCTTGCTTGATGTACAGCTTAAGTTGTTCAACAGTCCGGGGGTCTCCGTTGTGGTATTTTAGGCTTCATAATGTGCCACACATTTTCAATGGGAGACAGGTCTGGACTACAGACAGGCCAGTCTAGTACCCGCACTCTTTTACTACAAAGCCACGTTGATGTAACACGTGGCTTGGCATAGTCTTGCTGAAATAAGCAGGGGCATCCATGGTATCAAAGCTTGGATGGCAACATATGTTGCTCCAAAACCTGTATGTACCTTTCAGCATTAATGGCGCCTTCACAGATGTGTAAGTTACCCATGCCTTGGGCACTAATACACCCCCATACCATCACACATGCTGGCTTTTCAACTTTGCGCCTATAACAATCCGGATGGTTCTTTTCCTCTTTGATCCGAGGACACGACGTCCACAGTTTCCAAAAATAATTTGAAATGTGGACTCGTCAGACCACAGAACAATTTTCCATTTTGCATCAGTCCATCTAAGATGAGCTCAGGCCCAGCAAAGCCGACGGCGTTTCTGGGTGTTGTTGATAAACTGTTTTCGCCTTGCATAGGAGAGTTTTAACTTGCACTTACAGATGTAGCGACCAACTGTAGTTACTGACAGTGGGTTTCTGAAGTGTTCCTGAGACCATGTGGTGATATCCCTTACACACTGATGTCGCTTGTTGATGCAGTACAGCCTGAGGGATCGAAGGTCACGGGCTTAGCTGCTTACGTGCAGTGATTTCTCCAGATTCTCTGAACCCTTTGATGATATTACGGACCGTAGATGGTGAAATCCCTAAATTCCTTGCAATAGCTGGTTGAGAAAGGTTTTTCTTAAACTGTTCAACAATTTGCTCACGCATTTGTTGACAAAGTGGTGACCCTCGCCCCATCCGCGTTTGTGAATGACTGAGCATTTCATGGAATCTACTTTTATACCCAATCATGGCACCCACCTGTTCCCAATTTGCCTGTTCACCTGTGGGATGTTCCAAATAAGTGTTTGATGAGCATTCCTCAACTTTATCAGTATTTATTGCCACCTTTCCCAACTTCTTTGTCACGTGTTGCTGGCATCAAATTCTAAAGTTATTGATTATTTGCAAAAAAAACAACATGTTTATCAGTTTGAACATCAAATATGTTGTCTTTGTAGCATATTCAACTGAATATGGGTTGAAAATGATTTGCAAATCATTGTATTCTGTTTATATTTACATCTAACACAATTTCCCAACTCATATGAAAACGGGGTTTGTACTACAAGTGGATCTCTCTCTGTCTCCTAAAATCGGTGACCATCTCTTTGGTCTTTGTGGTGTATTTAGCTCCAGGTTGTTCTTGGTGCACCACCCTGCCAGCGCCTGCGTGTCCTCTCTGTAGGCTGTTTTATCACCCCCGTGATCACTGTGAATTAATCGGCGAACTTGATGAGGGATTATCGAAGGATGAATGGCGACACAGTCACATGTATATAAGGCGTACATGAAAGGACTCAACTCGCAACCCTGAGGGGAGCCAATACTACTACCTACTGACTTTGATGAGTTAGTAAAATAATTTCTGAAGCGCTGACACAAAAGGTAGTGAAATAGTTAAATAAGCATATAACGGATTAATAAAATAAATAATGAAATAATTAAAAGTAAAAGTTAAAGTACCAATGATAGTCACACACACACTAGGTGTGGCAAACTTATTCTCTGCATTTGACCCATCACCCTTGATCACCCCCTGGGAGGTGAGGGGAGCAGTGAGCAGCAGGGTGGCCGGGCCCGGGAATCATTTTTGGTGATTTAACCCCCAATTCCAACCCTTGATGCTGAGTGCCAAGCAGGGAGGTAATGGGTCCCATTTTTATAGTCTTTGGTTGACTCGGCTGGGGTTTGAACTCACAACCTACCGATCTCAGGGCAATGTCATTTTACATTATATACATTGATGAGTGTGGTGGGTTCTTCTGATGCCGACAGATCTTCTTGACCCCGGTAGATAGTTTGAATCACGTCTTTTATTGATATAGAGCATTATTGTGTGCTTTCCAGCAATACGGTTTAAGACTTTTCAGTCCCACGTGTCTCTCTTTGTGCTCTCTGTCTCCAACTCCTACTCCAACTCGCGTGTCTCTGGCCGGCTGCTGCTAATGAAGGCGACAGGTGATTAGATAACAAGGCCCAGCTGGGCAATCTACTCACTTGCCGCTGTCTTTGAGGCCGGTCCTTGCACACCCCGCTCCGCAGTAGGCCCGCAGGCCACGCCCCCCTCCACAATGAAATATTTAATAAATTATGTATTCATTCAAATTGTATTTATTTAATGAGACATTTATGTACAAACCCAAAAACCAGTGAAGTTGGCACATTGTGTAAATCGTAAATAAAAACAGAATACAATGATTTGCAAATCCTTTTCAACCTATATTCAATTGAATAGACTGCAAAGATAAGATACTTAACGTTTGAACTGGATAACTTTATTGTTTGCAAATATTGGCTCATTTGGAATTTGATGCCCGCAACATGTTTCAAAAAAGCTGGCACAAGGGGCAAAAAAGACTGAGAAAGTTGAGGAATGCTCATCAAACACTTATTTGGAACATCCTACAGGTGAACAGGCTAATTGGGAACAGGTGGGTGCCATGATTGGGTATAAAAGCGGCTTCCATGAAATGCTCAGTCATTCACAAACAAGGATGGGGCGAGGGTCACCACTTTGTCAACAAATGTGTGTGCAAATTGTCCAACAGTTTAAGAACAACATTTCTCAACGAGCTATTGAAAGGAACTTAGGGATTTTACCATCTACCGTCCGTAATATCATCAAAAGGTTCAGAGAATCTGGAGAAATCACTGCATGTAAGCGATGACATTACGGACCTTCGATCCCTCAGGCGGCACTGCATCAAAAACCAACGTGTGTGTAAAGGATATCACCACATGGGCTCAGGAACACTTCAACAAACCACTATCAGTAACTACAGTTTGTCGCTACATCTGTAAGTGCAAGTTGAAACTCTACTATGCAAAGCAAAAGCCATTTATCAACAACACCCAGAAACGCCGCCGACTTTGCTGAGCCCGAGCTCATCTAAGAAGTGGAAAAGTGTTCTGTGGTCTGACGAGTCCACAATTCAAATTGTTTTTGGAAACTGTCGACGTGGTGTCCTGCGGAACAAAGAGGAAAAGAACCATCCGGACTGTTATAGGCGCAAAGTTCAAAAGCCAGCATCTGTAATGGTATGGGGGTGTATTAGTGCCCAATATATGGGTAACTTACACATCTGTGAAGGCACCATTAATGCTGAAAGGTACATACAGGTTTTGGAGCAACATATGTTGCCATCCAAGCAACGTTACCATGGACGCCCCTGCTTATTTCAGCAAGACAATGCCAAGCCACATGTTACAACAGCGTGGCTTCATAGTAAAAGAGTGCGGGTACTAGACTGGCCTGCCTGTAGTCCAGACATGTCTCCCATTGAAAATGTGTGGCGCATTATGAAGCCTAAATTACGACAATGGAGACCCCCGGACTGTTGAACAACTTAAGCTGTACATCAATATAATTCCACCTGAAAAGCTTCAAAAATTGGTCTCCTCAGTTCCCAAACGTTTACTCTTAACTAAGTCTTTGTGACTTAGAATATGTTCCCCATACTAAAGTGTTACCGAATTTTACATTACATTGCTAGTGTCAAAAAGACAGCCACAAAAGGTCGGTAGGTGAGAATAAATCTAAAGGTAAAATATAGCGTAAAAATGCACCTAATTGCAGGAAATATAGTCTTGATTTTCAAAATGTACTTTCGAGGATGTGCTGATAGAAATGTTCCTCTTTTTTTTGTCAGTGTTCCTCTTTTTTTCCACATGCCAGTATTGACCCTCTATATATCATATAAAAAATCAATTAATTGGATAGATAGATAGATAGATAGATAGATAGATAGATAGATAGATAGATAGATGGATAGATAGATAGATAGATAGATAGATAGATAGATAGATAGATAGATAGATGGATGGATAGGTCTTTATTGTCATTGCAACAAGTACAACGAAACTTTGTTTTCAGCACAAACCCGTTCAAGATTAGACAAACAAACAGTGTACAGGGTTACAGAACAGGAACGCTGATGGGTCGCCATAAGGCGCCCCGTGAAAGATGGGAAAAAGTTAAAACGCTGGGTGAAAAGATGAGTTAAAAAATACAATCTTGACTGGGCTCCTAAGGAGGCGTAGTCTGGAGAGGGAAAAAACCTCCATGCAATGCACACATAAACACAGTACATTTAATCACGACAAACTCGCAACAGAGGGGCGGGGAGTTGGGGCCCTGGAAGGCTACCGCTGCCATCCGACCATCACCCCGAGGGGAAACAAGCGGTGGTGAAGGCGTGGGCTGGGGGAGGGGGGCTGTGTGTGTGTGTGTGCCCAATTGTCTTGGGTGTGACGATGTAATGTTGAGGCCGATCTGCAAAAGTTCGACTCCAGGTGTCGTTGAGGAGGGAGGGAGGGAGGTCAAAAGCGTCCATCATTGAGTTGTCCTCGGGGGTGTTTTTCAAAACAGCCTGGTCCTGTTTCCACAGCGTCAAGGCCATTAGAGGGAGTCAAATTGTAGATTAGGATGTTTGTTTTCCGCGAGCAGACAAAACAATGACTTGTCTGTTCTATTCGTCCGTGCTGGGTGCTCTCAAATTGAATTACATTTTCCTTTTCAGCAAGCTTCTCCATGATGTGATCCATCTTGCGATTCAGTTCAGAAATCGCCACAGTCTGTGTTCCCATAGCCCTGCCCAAAGAATCCATTGCGACGAACAGCCTTTGGGCTGCCATCGTCTTACGAATTTGACCATACACCAGAGCAAGGCCCAGCCCAATCAGCAGGTGCCCCGCGATCACGGTTACAAATAGGTAGATGTCTTCCACGTCCTCGATGGAAAGGACTGAGAGGCACATGATTCTCCATTTATCCCAGGAATCTCTCACGTACCCCGCAGCAATGGTTCCATCAGGGCAGCCAGGCTCACTCGAACCTCTTTTCCTAGTCGAAAAGATTTTGTCAATTACGTCGAGAGTCCAGCTGATCATTTCCATGTCTGATGTTTAGATTGAGGACAGCGCAAAGAAAGAGGCTTCAAAAAAGTTCAGACAAGACAAAAACAAAGAGAGCAAGCTGGGAGAAGAGGGAGTGGAAAAAATGTCACCGCCCTCACCAGAGGCAAGACAGAAAAAATAAAAAAATAAAATAGTTCCCCTGTTTTGGGGTGGTTCCCAGAGGTAATTTGATGACTGTCAAATTATTTTTCGTACAATATAATTAAGTTATTACTTCATTATTAATTACGACTGATATTTAACTGCAACTACCAAAGGCCAATTTGGTGTGTTAAATAAGATTTCTCACATGGAGTCAAACAACAAACACATCAAATTCAAGTCTTGTTCAAAGTATTTTGCTGCCAACAAGACCATCAAAACACGGTTCCTAGTCTGTCAAGCAAATGGAAAGGAGAACAAAGCCGACAGGAAGTAGAAGTTAACAAAATAAAGCCAAGTGCTCGAGACCGCTAAACAAAACCCAATACTGCTTTTACGGATGCCGGGAGTGCATGGGCATTGTAAAGCAGAGACATTTTATTTCTAAAGATGCATCCAAAGTGCCCTAAGGCCGGCGTTTACCTCCAGACGACCCTATGTCTTAATCAAACACAACATTGTGAACATCAAACACATTTTTTCAAGTTGTTCCACTTATTTGCAAGTACATTGTTCTCTCAAATATTGCAGGGGGATCTGCTACAGACGCTCTGAGTTGTTGGGATTTCCGAGCTATAGGGATGCTAATTATTTGACGATTAATATGAATATTATGTCCTCCACACAGCTTTCCCTCAAAATTCTAAACACACTAACACATTCTAAAACCTACGTAAGCGTAACATGAAACTTCAGTGGGTACTCAAATTTCAATGTACTCAATGGTACTTTAAAATCTGCAATGCATTGGACCGTAGTAAGTGAACCGCGAAGTGGCTAGGGAAAACTCTATGTCCCTAATCATTATTCACCATTTTCACATTTACCATGTACCGTATTTTCTGGACCATAGGGCGCACCGGATTATAAGGCGCACTGCCGATTAATGGTCTAATTTCGATCTTGTTTCATATATAAAGCGCACCGGATTATAGGGCCCATTAAAGGCCTACTGAAACCCACTACTACCGACCACGCAGTCTGATAGTTTATATATCAATGATGAAATATTAACATTGCAACACATGCCAATACGGCCGGGTTAGCTTACTAAAGTGCAATTTTAAATTTCACGCGAAATATCCTGCTGAAAACGTCTCGGTATGATGACGTCAGCGCGTGACGTCACGGATTGTGGAGGACATTTTGGGACGGCATAGCGGCCAGCTATTAAGTCGTCTGTTTTCATCGCAAAATTCCACAGTATTCTGGACATCTGTGTTGGTGAATCGTTTGCAGTTTGTTCAATGAACAATGGAGACAGCAAAGAAGAAAGCTGTAGGTGGGAAGCGGTGTATTGCGGCCGACTGCAGCGACACAAACACAGCCGGTGTTTCATTGTTTACATTCCCGAAAGATGACAGTCAAGCTTTACCATTGGCCTGTGGAGAACTGGGACAACAGAGACTCTTACCAGGAGGACTTTGAGTTGGATACGCAGATGCGGTACCGTGAGTACGCATGCAGCTGCGGCTTCCAAACATTTGATCGCTTGCCCGTACGTGCGTGCCGCTATGTGCATGTCACGTACGTAACTTTGGGGACTTTGGGGAAATATATGTGCTGTATGAACTTTGGGGAGGTGAACGGTACTTTGGGCTGTGGGATTGAGTGTGTTGTGCAGGTGTTTGAGTTGTATTGGTGGGTTCTATGGACGGGAGGGGGGAGGTGTTTGTTATGCGGGATTAATTTGTGGCATATTAAATATAAGCCTGGTTGTGTTGTGGCTAATAGAGTATATATATATGTCTTGTGTTTATTTACTGTTTTAGTCATTCCCAGCTGAATATCAGGTCCCACCCGTCTCTCACAGCATCTTCCCTATCTGAATCGCTCCCACTGCCCTCTAGTCCTTCACTCTCACTTTCTTCATCCACGAATCTTTCATCCTCGCTCAAATTAATGGAGAAATCGTCGCTTTCTCGGTCCGAATCGCTCTCGCTGCTGGTGGCCATGATTGTAAACAATGTGCAGATGTGAGGAGCTCCACAACCTGTGACGTCACGCTACTCGTCTGCTACTTCCGGTACAGGCAAGGCTTTTTTATCATCGACCAAAAGTTGCGAACTTAATCGTCGATGTTCTCTACTAAATCCTTTCAGCAAAAATATGGCAATATTGCGAAATGATCAAGTATGACACATAGAATGGACCTGCTATCCCCATTTAAATGAGAAAATCGCATTTCAGTAGGCCTTTAAAGGAGTCATATTATGATTTTTTTTTCTAAATGTAAAACACTTCCTTGTGGTCTACATAACATGTAATGGTGGTTCTTTGGTCAAAATGTTGCATGGATTATGTTTTACAGATCATCTTCAAGCCGCTTTCTGACAGTCACTTCAGGATGCGCTTCAGGATGTCTTATTTACGTGGCTCACCTTCGGCAGCGTCTTCCCCCCGTCATTTTTGTTGTAGCGGTGTAGCGTGCAAGGACGGGAGTGGAAGAAGTGTCAAAAGATGGAGCTAACTGTTTTAATGACATTCAGACTTTACTTAATTCAATAACGGAGCAGCATCTCCTCATCCGTGGCTCACTAGTGCAACTGTCATGATCCGTTGCCCGGATCATGTTTTGTTATTTTCTGTTAGTTTTGGACTACCTCAGTTACTGTTTTTGTGCACCCTTGAGTTTGTTTTTATTTATCATGGGTGCTTATTATTTCCACCTGTCTCTGATTGGTGTTCGGGACGCTCACCTGTTTCCTGAGCACTAATCAGAGGCATTATTTAAGCCTGCCTTTGCCGGTCACAACCTGTTGCACGAGTATTTCTTGTCTCCTAGTGTATGCTTAGTGATAGCCTTAGCATCCAGTGCGATCGGCACGTTTTTCCTCTTGTTTGTTTTGTGTTTTTGGTACTTCTTTGATTTTCGAAGAATAAATAATTTTCCTACGTGCACTTCTTGTCCGGAGTGGTCCGTCTGTATCCCGGGGGAACGAACCCTGCAGTAAGCTGTGACCCCCCCCCCCCCGCCATAACAGAAACAACGCCGGAAATGTGGCCCGTGAAAAAAGGTCCGACCGGAACTCTCTAATAACTAAAGTTCCTTGGGTGGATAATGTAAACTCACTACACCGGTATGTTTTAGCGCTTTCATGGTGAGTTTACTGACAGATATAAGCCAGAACTTTACGCTACTTTATATTAGAAATGGCAACAGTGGAGGATGAATGTCACATAACAAGAAGATAGAGAAAAAGAAGAAGCTTATCGACTAAGGTGTCGGCACAGACTATAATGGCGGATGCGCGCAAATTTTCAGGACTTATGCAGATCCCAAATACAGATCAGCAGGTACCAGAAGGTAAGAAAAGTTGCTTTTGCATAATACTGCGAAACAAAACGCTAGATAATATGTTTAACCTTATACACACACCATAATAATACTCGTATGTTGAAGCACAGTACAATCCATCAAGCGGTGCGGCTTCATAGCTTACCAAAGTCGTACTAAAACATGTTGACAGATTTTTCAGCGTCGTGTGTAATGTTCTGTATTTTCAATGGAACATATAACACGTCGGTGTTGTTTACTTGAGTCATATTGCAATCGACACATATCTCTTATGTGCGACTGCCATCACATTGCAGTCTACATGTGTATCTTATGTGTGACTGCCACCTACTGGTCACACTCATCATTTCACCATGTACCAAAGAAAATAGCTTTGAGGTCGGTAAGCACAACCAAAATTATTCCGTACATTAGGCTCACCGTGGTCTTGTCATGTCTGTGTGATCATGTTTTGTTTTAGTCATGTTTGGTTTTGTTTTTGGACTTGTTGTGCACTTTTGTTTGTTTTGTCACCATAGCAACCATTAGTTCTCACCTGTCAGGTCACGCACCTGTTTCACGTTTTGAGTCACGCACCTGTTTTCACTAATCATGTCACTATTATTTAAGCTTCGAGTTGCCAGGCTGTCTGTCTGGCAGCATCACACTCTCCACACACCCTTATGACCCTTGCTTCTCTTTTTCATGCCGTTTTCTCGTCCAAGTAAGTTTTCTTTATTCATGCCATAGTTTACAAGTTTTGTTTCATTGTTCATAGTTTCTGCCTTTGTGCAAGTTTTGTGTTTATAGTCAAGTTTTGTATTTCCGCCCTTGTGCGCACCTTTTGTTTATTCTTTTTTTTGAGTCTTAAAATTAAATACGTATTCACCTGCACGTCTGGTCCAAATCATTTGCACCTCGGGAGAACAAACCACGCCATAGTCCAAGTCTTGACAGTTGTAAGGCGCACTGTTGAGTTTTAAGAAAATGAAAGGGTTTTAAGTGCGCCTTATAGTCCGAAAAATACGGTAGTACGATATTCTTGGCATTGACAATTATTTCAGCACAATTAATTATATTTAGTTATGCTAATAATCAACTCAGTGCATTTTTATGCCATGCACAATCTGTCCTTTTCTAATAAAAAAAAATTGTACATGGCCATCTATAATCTTGGAGTGATGTTTTTTCTCGCAATGTAATTATGTATAATTTAAATCATTTTATACTTTCAATCATATATTCTAAATGTACTTAAATGTATAACTCCTCTTATTAACCCTTTGTTTGCATTATCACTGAGCATCACTCCTGTTAATTTTACCAAATCAATCCAAACCAGTGTGTACTTTCATTCTTTTTTTTTTATACCGCTTGTCTTCACTAGGGTCAAGAATAACCCTAACCCAAATTGACTTTGGGCGAGAGGCGTTGTAAACCCTGGACTGGTCTCCAGCCAATCACAGGATGCTCACAGACAAACAACCATTCATATTCACACCGACAGACAGTTTACAGCAGGGGTGGCCAACCAGTCAGAGGCCAAGAGCCACAGTTTTTACTGTGTTACCCCAAAAGAGCCACATCATACACATAGGCACACATGAACATCACCCTAACCTTTCCACACACACACACACACACAATTTTTTTTGGTGAGGTCACACACTGATGTTGGTCGAGAAGGCCTGGCTCTCAGTCTCCGTTCTAATTCATCCCAAAGGTGTTCTATCGGGTTCAGGTCAGGACTCTGTGCAGGCCAGTCAAGTTCATCCACACCAGACTCTGTCATCCATGTCTTTATGGACCTTGCTTTGTGCACTGGTGCAAAGTCATGTTAGAAGAGGAATGGGCCCGCTCCAAACTGTTCCCAAAAAGTTGGGAGCATGGAATTATCCAAAATGTTTTGGTATCCTGGAACATTCAAATTCCTTTCACTGAAACTAAGGGGCCAAGCCCAACTCCTGAAAAACAACCCCACAACATAATTCCCCCCCCACCAAATTTCACACTCGGTACAATGAGGTCCGAAATGTACCGTTCTCCGGGCAACCTCTAAACCCAGACTCGTCCATCTGATTGCCAGATGGAAAAGCGTGATTCATCATTCCAGAGAAGGCGTCTCCACTGCTCTGCCAAAAGGTGTGTAGCTCCCAAAACCATGTGTAGTCCCAAACACACTTGCAAGTGTAATGAGAAGAAGACTGAGCTGAAAGTACATAGATCATGTTATTTTAAAATAGATAATCAAAAGAGCCAGCAAACGGTCTTCACTAAAATCTTGAATAATCAGACAGCTAATCTAATTTTACAATTTACATTAGCCATGTTTAAAATGGGGCAGCACGCTGGGACAGTGGTTAGTGCTCGTGTCTCACAGCCAGGGTTTGATACCAGGCCTCGGGGTCTTTCTGTGTGTAGTTTGCATGTTCTGCCCGTGACTGCGTGGGTTCTGTCCGGGTACTCCGGCTTCCTCCCACCTCCAAAGACATGCACCTGGGAATAGGTTGATTGGCAACACTAAATTGGCCCTAGTGTGTGAATGTGAGTGTGAATTTGAATGCCGGGACCGACAAGCTTCACAGTGTCTTGGCTGAATGAGCAGGTATCGGACACATCGGTCTCCTTGGACGCATCCTCGCTCATCCATGCGGACTGGACACTGGCCGAGAGTTAGTGGGCGGCCGAGGGTGGAGTCGTCTCTTTTGGTTGCTTTGTTGGGTCTGCTCCTGTCTCTGCCACTCCAGCAGACCATGGCGTGGTACACCGCAGAGGCCACCACAATGTATATGTTTTTGTTTTTTTGTTGTTTTACTTCTGTAGCTGTATGTCAGGGGTGTCCAAAGTGAGGCCGGCAGCTCGATTTTTATCGGACCGCGACCCATTCTATAGACAAACTAAACAAGTCCCAAATTACAAAAAAAAGTATGAAAAATTCAACGGGACCAAAGAATGGGACCTGAAATCCAAAATGGGCGACAACCTGAGCGTCTTACTGTATAAGGTCTTTAATGATCTCCATGTGTCCTGTCATGATGAAAAAGTGTACAAATTTCTTGTGAGACATGATATGTTTTGAGTAGAGATGTTCGATAATGGCTTTTTTGCCGATATCCGATATCGTCCAACTCTTACTTATTGATTCCGATATCAACCGATACCAATATATACAGTCGTGGAATTAACACATTATTATGCCTAATTTTGTTGTGATGCCCCGCTGGATGCATTAAACAATGTAACAAGGTTTTCCAAAATAAATCAACTCAAGTTATGGAAACAAATGCCAACATGGCACTGCCATATTTATTATTGAAGTCACAAAGTGCATTATTTTTTTTAACATGCCTCAAAACAGCAGCTTGGAATTTGGGACATGCTCTCCCTGAGAGAGCATGAGGAGGTTGAGGTGGTGGGTAGCGTCCCGGAAGAGTTAGTGCTGCAAAGGGGTTCTGGGTATTTGTTCTGTTGTGTTTATGTTGTGTTACGGTGCGGATGTTCTCCCGAAATGTGTTTGTCATTCTTGTTTGGTGTGGGTTCACAGTGTGGCGCATATTTGTAACAGTGTTAAAGTTGTTTATACGGCCACCCTCAGTGTGACCTGTATGGCTGTAGACCAAGTATTCATTGAAATCACTTGTGTGTGTGAAAAGCCGTAAATATTATGTGATTTTTCCGGCACGCAAAGGCGGTGCCTTTAAGGTTTATTGGCGCTCTGTACTTCTCCCTACGTCCGTGTACACAGCGGCGTTTTAAAAAGTCATAAATTGTACTTTTTGAAACGGATACCGATAATTTTTTATATTACATTTGAAAGCATTTATCGGCCGATAATATCCGCAGTCCGATCTTATCGAACATCTCTAGTTTTGAGTGTACCAAAGCTCTCAAAAGTGTTTCAGTTGACGGTATAATAGCAATATTATACACAAGCTTACTTTCGAGCACAGTTAACATACAGTAAATACAAATAAAATCATGATTAAAATCATCATGAATTATTTTATTGCTTTGTTATCTAGGTTTTTTTCAAATGTCAGCATATGTTCACCTACATTGTCTTGGTCTGAGTATTTTTCATATACAAAATGTATAAAAGTGCTCATCATGACTACTAACTAAAGGAACCAATTTTTATAGTATTGCTTGTGAATACTGTAACATTTGATTTTATAGCTTATTTTATTAATTTTCCTGAGGGAACTCTCCTGAAGGAATCAATAAAGTACTCTCTATTGTTTGTACCAACCAAACAACCAACCAGTACCAACTGTACCCAATCATGATCACAAACAAAAAGTTTAGTGATCCTAGCCTCGTATTTTTAAAAGACATTCTAGAACCTTCAGCGCTTCTTAATTAGGCGATGTTGTGTATATTATTGAGTCTGTCTGTATAAATCTGACCTTTTGTTAATTGGAACACATCCAGATGGAGGCCAATACACCCAATTATCGTTTTTAAAATATTTTGTTAAAAATCATTGACAATGTACATTGTATAAACATTCCATCCTGAAAAAAGAAACATAAAAATGACAATAGATTGAAATCTACATAGAAAAAAAGTTCCAGTGCAGCTAATTCCCCAATGGACTGGTGACCATTACAAGGTCGTTTGGGAGATAATTGCTGCAAACAACCTCTTCAAACTATGAAAAGTCCAATATTTACCTAATTATGTATTTCACTTTACTCAGTCCCATTGTTATTGCCTTTGCTGCTGCCTTGATAGGTTATTTGACAGGTGAAGTGAAGTGAATGATATTTATATAGCGCTTTTTCTCTAGTGACTCAAAGGGCTTTACATAGTGAAACCCATTATTGACATCTTTTAAACTACATTTAAACCAGAGCGGGTGGCACTGGGAGAGTCGGTAAGAGTGTCTTGCCCAGGGACACAACGGGAATGACTAGGATGGCGGAAGCGGGAATCGAACCTGGAACTCTCAAGTTGCGAGCACGGCTGCTTTACCAACTGAGCCACGGCGCCCCACAAATGATAGTCTGTAGATATTAATCTGTGCTAATGCAATTTTTTCTGACTTTGTGGATTTCTCAGCCATGTTTACATTTAATGTGAAAAGCCGGGAAAGTGTGTGATTGTTTTGAGAAAGTGCCTTGACATGTTTTGATGATCAACTGCCTTCAATTCTGTTAAGCTTTTATGTCATCTTACTTACTAAAGCAGTCACAGTAACAATCTAAATGGAATGTTATCACTGCACTTTAACTGTAATCTGAACACGGAAGTGAAGCACCACCCACCTCTAGAACGACGCGAGCAGCAGGCATTTACTGCAGGGATGTCGTCTCTTCTCACGGCAAAAAAAAAAAATGGTCCTTTCTTTTCGGGAGAACAACTTGCCATGGCTTTGAACCTGATATTTCCAAAAGGTAGACTTTCTTTTGTCCATTTCTCCTCGCTTGTGGCGCATCAATAACAAGTGAACTGCAGCCAAGTTCTCCCCGTTACGGCAGGACAAATGGGTCAACAAGGAAGTGTTCGCGTTAATCGGCCGTTAAAAAAAATGAGTGCCGTTATTGAAATGTATAGTTTACACGATATTATCGTCTTAACTTTTACAAACCCGATAGAACACATTTGCGATGAATTGTAACGGAGACTGAGAGCCAGGCCTTCTCCACCAACATCAGTGTGTGACCTCACCAATGCGCTTTTGGAAGAATGGTCGAAAATTCCTATAGACACACTCTGCAACCTTGTGGACAGCCTTCACAGAAGAGTTGAAGCTGTTATAGCTGCAAAAAGTGGACCGACATCCTATTGAACCCTATGGGTTAGGAATGGGATGGCACTTCAAGTTCATATGTGAGTCAAGGCAGGTGGCCAAATACTTTTGGCAATATAATGTATCATGGAATGATATTTGGAAAAATGCCAATAAGCCCTTTAGAAACATTAAAAATAAGCGGAGTCAATTTAAGATCTTGAATAGATTGTAATTTACATCTTCTCAGCTGTTTAAAATTGGTGTAGCCAATAGCAAGTTATGTATGAAGTGTCGGGCAGCCGAGGCAACTCTTGTTCATTTATTGTGGGAATGTCAGAGAATAAAAGACTTATGGTAGAAAACAACAAAAGAAGCAATCACATTCCTAAATATAAACATCCCAATGACACTGCAAACTTGTATTCTTGGTTGAAATCTGCATCCATTTAGTAACGTGTCATTAAAAAATAAACATGCATTTCTCTCAATATGCATCATAACGAAAAGGGTAATACTAAAATGGATAGATGTTGATAGTCCAACTCATACTGACTGGTATACACAAGCTATGGAGATGATATCAGTAGAAAAATCTGCATTTAGTTGAGATAAAAATGAGTCATATATTGGAATATGGGATCCATTATCTAAATTTGTTTCAACTATTAGATGACTTATTTTATCTTTGTTGAAAATATTGGACACGATGTGATGCAAGTGTAAGCCACTGTGACACTATTGTTATTTTTTTTAAATGTTTTTATCTTTTTATAAATGGTTGTGATGATAATGTCAATGAGGGATTTCTAATCACTGCTATGTTGGAATTCTTATTAATATTGATAATGATGTTGATATTGTTCATTTTTGTTTGACCACTTTTGGATTGTTTTGTGTCATGTTTGTGTGTCCTCTCAATTGCTCTGTTGGTTGCTATTCTGAGTGTTGCTGGGCCGGGCTTGGTTTTGGAATTGTTGTGGTATTGTTGTGTATTGTTTTGTTGGATTGATTAATTAAAAAAAAAAACTTTTTGAGAAATCAGATTAATTTAGTGCATAGAAATGTAGTGATTGTAGTATCGATTTTAATATAACTGTCAGAATAATTTTATGTACCGTATGTTATCACAAAAGTTTCCATTTTGAGAATCTTCCGTCGAGCAGACAGAGGCTGTCTTTGTTGTACCAAGCCAAAGGCTTGTAAAATTCCATTGTGTACGATGGGAGGAGACGGGAGGGGTTATCCAAGACCTGCCCAAGCTCGATCCAGGACCAGCCCAAGCCCGAGGCATCTTTTTGTTTTGTGTTAATGTGACCGAAAACAATGGCTGTTTACCAGTGACGTGCAGTCACTAGAGGCAGGTGAGGCGGGGCCTCACCTACCATCATGGAAAGAAAAAAAATGTAAACATTTTTTTTTTTATTAAATTGTTATATGTATCCAGTGATTATACTATAAAGTTATTTTCCATTTAACTTCACCCGTTTTAGATTATTTTTATTTAAAATCGCTGAATTTTCACATTTTGCCGTTCAAATACTGAGAAGAGACGGTGCGGGTGATCAGCAGCCAGTTGAGGCACGTCACTGTGTTGTGCCTCACCATGAATTGCGGACTCGGCTAACTGCTGGCCTGCTGTGCAGTGAGACCGTATTGCTATATGAACTATATTATACATTTCCATAGTTTAGTTAGCTGAGGTATATAATGTACAGTGTATTTTGTCAACAACTGTATGTGTGTAACGTATTTCTTGTGCTGAACGATCATAAAACGGCTGCAAAAGACGCACTGGCTGAGGCTCGCCTCCTGTACCCCCGCCGTAGAATGCACGGCAACCCCTGACGGGAGTGTTATATCAACTAAAGCCCACACTTAAACTTTCCACGTGCAAGATTGAATCTATTTAAAAAAGTTATTTCATAAGAAGCCAAAAAGTGCAAAAACAATAATGTTCGTGTTGGAGGAGTTGTGAATGACTGCAGGGCCACAACATTAGGTACACCTGCAGATTGCAGGTGTACCTAATTCATAACTCCTCCAACACGAACATTATTGTTTTTGCACTTTTTGGCTTCTTATTAAATAACTTTTGTAACCTATTTTTATGGGCTTTCCTCTTTGTGATGTTAAGTTCCTGTTATGTGCTGTTATACAGTATATGCCTTGAGCTCTTATTTTGAAGGCGCTAAGAGCGGAAGTGATGACACTTTTGAGTGGAGCGGAAGTTTTTGAAAGAAGGTAAATAAAGTGGTCCTCGTGTAAACTGGAGCCTCCGTGTTTGTTATTTTGTAGTTTCATACAGTATAGGCGACATTTATAAACCCTCGGTTACAATTTTTTAAATAGATTCAATCTTGCACGTGGAAAGTTTAAGTGAGGGCTTTAGTTGATATAACACTCTCGTCAGGAGGTGCATTAATCCAGCACAACAGCGGCTCATGGACTTATTTTATAAGTAAAGGTAAGACCATAATAACGTTGTTTTTAATTAAATGTGCTTTTTTGTGTGCTACAGTTTGTATGTGTAAAGTTAAAGTTAAGTTAAAGTACCAATGATTGTCACACACACACTAGGTGTAATGAAATTTGTCCTCTGCATTTGACCCATCCCCTTGATCACCCCCTGGGAGGTGAGGGGAGCAGTGGGCAGCAGCGGCGCCGCACCCGGGAATAATTTTTGGTGATTTAACCCCCAATTCCAACCCTTGATGCTGAGTGCCAAGCAGGGAAGAATGCTGGTATGAGCTTTTAAACATAACCCGTTATCTGCTGCCAATCAAATGGTGAATAAGATACTCTTTAGGGTTCATATGTTTGTAAATCTGACTGTGATGAAGTCAGTGCCTCACCAGCCATCAACCTCACCGCACGTCACTGCTGTTTACATACCCCCCCATTCCCATGTAAACAGGGAAAGTCCAAATAAAAGAGGTGGCGTAGAATTCTCTAGCCAGAGCGTGGTGGAAGACTGTGCAGAGAGTACAGTCGACGCGTCTCTCCTCAAATTGAGCAAAATTGCATCCTGTCTGTTTATTTCCTTGCTTCTTGTCTGTTTTGATAGATGCCATCGATGTTTAGAAACTGACAATAACAATGTAAAAGGTTAATATAATCCGTTCCTCTTTTCCCCCCCCCTCTTTATGTTTTCTTTTGTTGCATTTGAAGCGATTGTAATGTTGATAATGGAGGTAATTATTATTATTCATTATTAATATTGTTATTTCTATTGGTGTTTTAATTGCGGCATTTGTAGTGCAATAAAGTTCATTGCCATTTCTGTGTTATCAGTATCTACTTCACTAATTGCTTCTTTATCATTTTTGGTATCATATTTGTATATATCGTATTTGCTGATGTATTTGTATTGTTGTTGTTGTTTTTTTTTTTTACTAATGCTGTCGCTCTCTATCTTATCCCCGTCTTGTCCCCACAATTCCCCCCATTTCTCTTCTTTTTATCACCTCCTGCTCTGGTCCGGCAGCGCCACACACTAAATATATCCGTTTAATAGAGTCAAATACAAATAGGGCAACAAGAGAAGTATCGAACACTTCTCTTTTGTAAAGTAAATCTGTACAGCTGATACGGGCAACTACGTCAACATATGATATCATACTGACTGTATCTTAGTGTTTTCATGCTTAATCAATTTAAAGTTAAGATGACTCTCTTTCAGTTCCTTAAAGGCCTACTGAAATGCGATTTTCTTATTTAAACGGGGATAGCAGGTGCATTCTATGTGTCATACTTGATCATTTTGCGATATTGCCATATTTTTGCTGAAAGGATTTAGTAGAGAACATCGACGATAAAGTTCTCAACTTTTGGTCGCTGATAAAAAAGCCTTGCCTGTACCGGAAGTAGCAGACGAGTAGCGTGACGTCACAGGTTGTGGAGCTCCTCACATCTGCACATTGTTTACAATCATGGCCACCAGCAGCGAGAGCGATTCGGACCGAGAATGCGACAATTTCCCCATAAATTTGAGCGAGGATGAAAGATTCGTGGATGAGGAAAGTGAGAGTGAAGGACTAGAGGGCAGTGGGAGCGATTCAGATAGGGAAGATGCTGTGAGAGGCGGGTGGGACCTGATATTCAGCTGGGAATTACTAAAACAGTAAATAAACACAAGACATATATATATACTCTATTAGCCACAACACAACCAGGCTTATATTTAATATGCCAAAAATTAATCCCGCATAACAAACACCTCCGCCCTCCCGTCCATATAACCCGCCAATACAACTCAAACACCTGCACAACACACTCAATCCCACAGCCCAAAGTACCGTTCACCTCCCCAAAGTTCATACAGCACATATATTTCCCCAAAGTCCCCAAAGTTACGTTCGTGACATGCACATAGCGGCACGCACGTACGGGCAAGCGATCAAATGTTTGGAAGCGTACTCACGGTACCGTGTCTGCGTATCCAACTCAAAGTCCTCCTGGTAAGAGTCTCTGTTGTCCCAGTTCTCCACAGGCCAATGGTAAAGCTTGACTGCCATCTTCCGGGAATGTAAACAATGAAACACCGGCCGTGTTTGTGTTGCCAAAGTGAGCCACAATACAACGCTTCACCTCTTACAGCTTTCTTCTTTGCTGTCTCCATTGTTCATTGAACAAATCGCAAAAGATTCCCCACCACAGATGTCCAGAATACTGTGGAATTTTGCGATGAAACAGACGACTTAATAGCTGGCCCACATGCTGTCTCAAAATGTCCTCGCTGACGTCATCATACCGAGACGTTTTCAGCACGATATGTTGCGCGAAATTTAAAATTGCACTTTAGTAAACTATTTCATCATTGATATATAAACTATCAGACTGCGTGGTCGGTAGTAGTGGGTTTCAGTAGTAGTTAAGTTGATGTTTTTTCAATTGGCTTGACCCTAGGAATCAACTCAACTCCCAGGATGGTGGAAGTATTGTTTTGAAAGAGTGGATTGGTCTTAAAATGAAACCATATTGAGTAAACATACATACTGTGTACTGTGTGTCAGAATCGTTAAGGCACCAAAACAGAAATGGTGATTACCCTGGAATGAGTGGTTCCCCAAATTGTGCACAGAATGCAAACTGCAGTAGAAACGCAACGCCAGCATCACTTGATAATTGACAATTGACACCTCTTGCAACAGCAGCGTTTGATTGTAGGAGAAGCAGGGATGCTTTGCAGTTTAGCTACGAAATGGGCAAAAAACATGGCTTCTACAGTAAAGTGGAACCTCGATTTACAAACCGCTCATTATACAAACTTTTCGAAGTAAGAACCAAAGGCCGAATTAAAAAGAAAAAGCTTTGATGTACGAACCTTGTCTGAGTTTACGAACATGTCATCCACCTATTGTGCTTGTTAATGCAGACAAACTATTTACTGCGGCCCTGTGATCACAAGCCTGAGTAAAATTTCAACATGATCGACTGGCGAGGTATTCTTACAAAACCTCAAAACCAGTGAACTTGGCACGTTGTGTAAATCGTAAATAAAAACAGAATACAATGATTTGCAAATACTTTCCAACTTATATTCAATTGAATAGACTGCAAAGACAAGATACTTAACGTTCGAACTGGAAAACGTTGTTATTTTTTGCAAATATTAGCTCATTTGGAATTTGATGCCTGCAACATGTTTCAAAAACGCTGGCACAAGTGGCAAAACAGACTGATAAAGTTGAGGAATGCTCATCAAACACTTATTGGTGAACAGGTGAACAGGCTAGTTGGGAACAGGTGGGTGCCATGAGTGGGTATAAAAGCATTTTCCATGAAATGCTCAGTCATTCACAAACAAGGATGGGGCGAGGGTCAACACTTTGTGAACAAATGCGTGAGCAAATTGTCCAACAGTTTAAGAACAACATTTCTCAACAAGCAATTGCAAGGAATTTAGGGATTTCACCATCTACGGTCCCTAATACCATCAAAAAGTTCAGAGGATCTGGAGAAATCACTGCACGTAAGCGGCAAGGTCTGTGACCTTCGATCCCTCAGTCGGTACTGCATCAAAAAGCGACATCAGCGTGTAAATGATATCACCACATGGGCTCAGGAACACTTCAGAAAACCACTGTCAGTCAACAACTGTAGTCAGTTGGTCGCTACATCTGTAAGTGCAAGTTAAAACTCTCCTATGCAAAGCAAAAGCCATTTATCAAGAACACCCAGAAACTCTGCCGGCTTCACTGGGCCCGAGCTCATCTAAGATGGACTGATGCAAAGTGGAAAAGTGTTCTGTGGTCTGACGAGTCCACATTTCAAATTATTTTGGGAAACTGTGGACGTCGTGTTCTCCACAACAAAGAGGAAAAGAACCATCCGGATTGTTATAGGTGCAAAGTTCAAAAGCCAGCATCTGTGATGGTATGGGGGTGTATTAGTGCCCAAGGCATGGGTAACTTACACATCTGTGAACGCACCATTAATGCTGAAAGGTACATACAGGTTTTGGAGCAACATATGTTGCCATCCAAGCAACGTTATCATGGACGCCCCTGCTTATTTCAGCAAGACAATGCCAAGCCACGTGTTACAACAGCGTGGCTTCATAGTAAAAGAGTGCGGGTACTAGACTGGCCTGCCTGTAGTCCAGACCTGTCTCCCATTGAAAATGTGTGACGCATTATGAAGCCTAAAATACCACTATGGAGACCCCCGGACTGTTGAACAACTTAAGCTGTACATCAAGCAAGAATGGGAAAGAATTCCACCTGAAAAGCTTCAAAAATTGGTCTCCTCAGTCCTCAAACATTGACTGAGTGTTGTTAAAAAGGAAAGGCCATGTAACACAGTGGTATCTTGTCTTTGCAGTCTCTTCAATTGAATATAAGTTGAAAAGGATGTGCAAATCATTGTATTCTGTTTTTATTTACGAATTACACAATGTGCCAACTTCACCGGTTTTGGGTTTAGTAAATCATGCATCTCACCTAGACAGAAGAAGTCGAAGGACATATTTTGACAAGTTGGTACATTTTGACAGCCATTCAAGACTCGGAATTTCCGAGAACGCCACAAAGAAGATGCTTTCCCTCTCTCGTCATGTCTCTCATGATGATTATGAACAATAGGCAACATTTAAAAAAAATAGTACAGTTCTCCTTTAAAATTAAAAACTAAATTTCCCATCGTCCAAGTTACAATATAGTGTCATATTCTTCTTTAAGCCCAAAAGCCATTTTCCTGTGCATGTAGTTTGTAGAGACAACTAATAGGAAAGGATGAGTTTTCTTGGCAGCGTCACAACAGATGGTGATTGTTGGAGGGTCAATATTGGCATTCATGACAGCAATGCAAATTTTAAAATTGAAACAGATGCTGATGTCGCTGTTTTGCCATTATGCCATAAATGTACACACTGCATTGCTGGGAAGGTTTGTGAGATAGACTTGGTTGGCTGGTGCATGTCGGTTGCTTGGCAAAAATCACTATAGAGACACTAAAAGAAAAGTATCCCAAATTGTGCACCAGCCACATGCCATAAAGCTAAAAGCAGCGGCTCAACTATTTTCACGAAAAACACCAAGGAGAATCCCTGATGGACAAAGTCAAGAAAGAACTGGTCCGTGTGGAACGCCTCGTTTCTATTTGCAGAATTGAGGAGCCGCTAAGTAGTGTGCAGGCATCGTGGTGGTGCTCAAGAAGACATATGTGTGGATCTTACCACCTTTGTGTGAAGAGAAAAGTTTATATTGCCATCAGTGGAGGAAACATTAAGAATGCTGGCGGGAGCTGAACTATATAGCAAGTTGGATGCAAATATGGGCTTTTAGCAAAGCTAACAACCTTAATCACACCCTTTGGGCACTATTATTATAAAAGGTTACCCTATAGCCTAAAGCGGGGGTCGGCAAACCACGGCCTTGGAGACGCATGCAGCTCTTTAGCACTGCCCTGGTGGCTCCCTGGAGCTCTTTTAAAAATGCATGAAAATGAAAAAAGGTGGGGGGGGGAATATATATTATTTGTTTTAATATAGTTAGTATAGACTTTGCAATTTCTCCCCGTGACTGTGTGGGTTCCCTCCGGGCATACTTGCCAACCTTGAGACCTCCGATTTCGGGAGGTGGGGGTGGGCGTGGTCGGGGTGGGACGGGGGCGTGGTTGGGGGCGTGGCTAAAAGGGGAGGAGTAATATATATATATAAGAAATACTTGACGTTCAGTGATATCTAGCTATACAGGTAAAAGCCAGTAAATTAGAATATTTTGAAAAACTTGATTTATTTCAGTAATCGCATTCAAAAGGTGTAACTTGTAAATTATATTTATTCATTGCACACAGACTGATGCATTCAAATGTTTATTTCATTTCATTTTGATGATTTGAAGTGGCAACAAATGAAAATCCAAAATTCCGTGTGTCACAAAATTAGAATATTACTTAAGGCTAATACAAAAAAGGGATTTTTAGAAATGTTGGCCAACTGAAAAGTATGAAAATGAAAAATATGAGCATGTACAATACTCAATACTTGGTTGGAGCTCCTTTTGCCTCAATTACTGCGTTAATGCGGCGTGGCATGGAGTCGATGAGTTTCTGGCACTGCTCAGGTGTTATGAGAGCCCAGGTTGCTCTGATAGTGGCCTTCAACTCTTCTGCGTTTTTGGGTCTGGCATTCTGCATCTTCCTTTTCACAATACCCCACAGATTTTCTATGGGGCTGAGGTCAGGGGAGTTGGCGGGCCAATTTAGAACAGAAATACCATGGTCCGTAAACCAGGCACGAGTAGATTTTGCGCTGTGTGCAGGCGCCAAGTCCTGTTGGAACTTGAAATCTCCATCTCCATAGAGCAGGTCAGCAGCAGGAAGCATGAAGTGCTCTAAAACTTGCTGGTAGACGGCTGCGTTGACCCTGGATCTCAGGAAACAGAGTGGACCGACACCAGCAGATGACATGGCACCCCAAACCATCACTGATGGTGGAAACTTTACACTAGACTTCAGGCAACGTGGATCCTGTGCCTCTCCTGTCTTCCTCCAGACTCTGGGACCTCGATTTCCAAAGGAAATGCAAAATTTGCATGGTTGGGTGATGGTTTGGGGTGCCATGTCATCTGCTGGTGTCGGTCCACTCTGTTTCCTGAGATCCAGGGTCAACGCAGCCGTCTACCAGCAAGTTTTAGAGCACTTCATGCTTCCTGCTGCTGACCTGCTCTATGGAGATGGAGATTTCAAGTTCCAACAGGACTTGGCGCCTGCACACAGCGCAAAATCTACCCGTGCCTGGTTTACGGACCATGGTATTTCTGTTCTAAATTGGCCCGCCAACTCCCCTGACCTTAGCCCCATAGAAAATCTGTGGGGTATTGTGAAAAGGAAGATGCAGAATGCCAGACCCAAAAACGCAGAAGAGTTGAAGGCCACTATCAGAGCAACCTGGGCTCTCATAACACCTGAGCAGTGCCAGAAACTCATCGACTCCATGCCACGCCGCATTAACGCAGTAATTGAGGCAAAAGGAGCTCCAACCAAATATTGAGTATTGTACATGCTCATATTTTTCATTTTCATACTTTTCAGTTGGCCAACATTTCTAAAAATCCCTTTTTTGTATTAGCCTTAAGTAATATTCTAATTTTGTGACACACGGAATTTTGGATTTTCATTTGTTGCCACTTCAAATCATCAAAATTAAATGAAATAAACATTTGAATGCATCAGTCTGTGTACAATGAATAAATATAATGTACAAGTTACACCTTTTGAATGCAATTACTGAAATAAATCAAGTTTTTCAAAATATTCTAATTTACTGGCTTTTACCTGTATATATATTTATTTTATTATATATATATATATATATATATATATATATATATATATATAAATATAAAATAAATACTTGAATATCAGTGTTCATTTATTTACACATATACACACACATAACACTCATCTACTCATTGTTGAGTTAAGGGTTGAATTGTCCATCCTTGTTCTATTCTCTGTCACTATTTTTCGAACCATGCTGAACACCCTCTCTGATGATACATTGATGTGTGGCACGCACAAAAGTGCTTTCATCAAATGCACTAGATGGCAGTATTGTCCTGTTTAAGAGTGTCACAACATTGCTGTTTACGGCATACGAACTGCTTTACGGTATACAAAAAAGTGACTACTGTTGTTGGGTGTTGTTGCCACGCTGGGAGGACGTTAATGAAACTGCCTAACAATAAACCCACATAAGAAACCAAGAACTCGCCCTCCATCATTCTATAGTTATAACGTGATTGGGCAGGTACGCTTTTTTATATTGTGGAGGACCTGAGTCCGCCTGAATTTCGGGAGATTTTCGGGAGAAAATTTGTCCCGGGAGGTTTTCGGGAGAGGCGCTGAATTTCGGGAGTCTCCCGGAAAATCCGGGAGGGTTGGCAAGTATGCCTCCAGGTACTCCGGCTTTCTCCTTAGTGATGGGATCGGCAGTTCTTTTGACTGTGCTGAATCACTAGAATCAGTTCTTTAAATTGATTCGTTCAAAAAATTCGTTCACCGAATTCCCCCCCCCCCAAAAAAAAAAAAAAAAAAATAGGAGGGGGGGGGGTGCGTAGTACAGTACAGTGCAGATTTCGCGGGAGAAGCAACAAATAGGGTGAACGCGAGTCCCTACACAGCTCTGTGCATGCAGTACACCAGGCAGTGAGTGACTGACACAGCGCTACAGTCAGCACAGTTCAGTACGTGAACCTGAATCACTTCTGCAGCAGCAGTTCTGTGTGCAGGTCGGCGAATCACTAGTCAGTCAGTAACAGCTTCCCCAGCGGCAGATCTCGGTGTGTGTCAGTTTGCGAACGACACAAGCTCTCAGCACCCAATGAACGACGCGCACAGTGACTGAACGAGAGCCTCAATGTGACGTCCTCCTCCGCGACACAGTCAGTTCTCTGTGTCAGTAGGTTCGCGAGTCCTGATTCTGTCGTTCACTGAGTGATTCATGTCGTTAATACGCGGTGAACGAATCGTTCGCTCAGTGCCTCCTCCCGCCCCCATGATGAGTAGCTGGCTGCGTCGTTCGCCGACGTCGAGGGTTCAGTGAGTCACAGAATGCGCCAGTCCCACTCATACCGGCATGGTCACGGCGGAGCTCAACTGAACTGAGAAAAGAACGAATCAGTTCATGAAGTGATTCGGTTCAGTATGTTCACTCAAAAGATTTGTTCGTTTGAACGAATCGTTCGCGAACAACACAACATTATTCCTCCTGTCATGGCGGGGTTGCAGCTTACTGCAAGGTTTGTTCCCCCGGGATGCAAACGGACTACTCCGGACAAGGCGTGCAGGTAAAAACATGATTCAATCATCCAACTTACAAAACAAAGGCAAGCGTGCCTATCGTACACGGAAGCTTATGCAACAACTTAGAGGAGGAAACATGGAACTATAGACATGAAACGTCACGAAACTGTGGCATGAAATTTAAACAAGACTTACGTCTCTGGTGCGAGAGATCAAATGCCACTGATTCCAATGGCTTGGGCATGTTCTGAGGATGGACCAAGACCGCATCCCCAAGATCGCACTACGTTGGACTCCACCTGGGAAAAGGAAGCAAAGCCGGCCCAAGAACACGTGGCGGCGTACGGTGACAGCTGAGCTGAAGGAGATGAACCTAACCTGGGACGAGGCACAGCATGTTGCTCAAGACAGGTCCAGATGGGGGCAGATCGCCGAAGCCTTATGTCCCGTCAGGGACGAAGAGGATTAAGTAAGTAAGTACGTAGACAAGGCTGCGTGAAGCAAATACTTAGCATAAACTATGGACACGGAATACTCAGGGAACTGTGGCATGAAACTAACACGACTTACGTGACAAGGCATGAGGCAAACAAATGACGCCAGGCCGACTAACTGGCAAATAATGCCTCTGATTAGAGACAGGTGAGCGTCCCGAACACCAGAGGCAGGTGAAAACAATAAGTAACCATGGCAACAAACAGGAACTATAGGAGTCCAAAATTAACAGAACATAACAAAAACATGATCCGGACCACGGATCATGACACCTCCCACCTCCCACCTCCAAAGACCTGGGGATAGGTTGATTGGTAACACTAAACTGGCCCTAGTGTTTGAATGTGAGTGTGAATGTTGTCTGTCTATCTGTGTTGGCCCTGCGATGAGGTGGCGACTTGTCCAGGGTGTACCCCGCTGTCAAGTTATGTGCTGGTTGTCTGTGCTCTCCCCTAACTTGAAAAGGGTTCAACTAAGTGACCAGGGTTGCACTGGGACTTCACTTTTTTGACCCCAATGGATGAAAAATATCTCTTTCGCCTTTTATTTTTGGACTTGATTGTCTTCTTTTTCATTGAAATCAACAGTTGCAAGGTGAAAACGCTTTGGAGAAGGTGGAAACACACAAAAGCAATTAGCCAACAACATAAACAAATTACATTTCAATGAACCATTTTTGAAAGTAAAGTGTTTTCAAAATTACATATACTGACCTTTTACAGCTTGGATTTGACATGAAACAAATTGGCAATTAAAATTAAATTCAAGATATTAAATCAAACATCAAAATAATACAGGTCATCGCACCGTCAGCCACCCTGGTCTCTGCAAACAGTTGGGCACTACTGCACTAGGCAAACTCTGCTAGAGCAGTGTTTGTTGTACTAAAGTCTGAGCTGGAGCTACAGACTTAAAGGAGTGTTTTTTTGCATCCCGATTGCTGAATGGTTGTTGGGAATTTTTGACTGTGATTCCAGTTTTCTCCTCTGAGGGGAAATGGGAGCCAAACTCACAGTCTGAAATGAGGCTCTTCCATTGTTTGGGTGAAGGCTTTGGCCTTGTGTAGAGTTTGCCAATACACCCACCTTCTGCCCGAGTGCAGCTGAGATAGGCTACAGAACTCCCGCGACCCGGAGAGGGGCAATCGGCATAAAATGAATGGATGGATGGAGTTCTGTCAACGAAGATTTGCTGCAGCCTGCGACACGTGTCTTTTAGCACGGCGTGGTGCCAGGCAGGTGGCGGTTGCAAACAAATCAAGTACCTGTGTGAGCAGATATTCTCAAAAATGAACTACATCAAATCCAAATTACTGCATCCGCCTTGTTTCAGGCGAGCTAAGGCGCTACGGCGCCCCGAGTGGGGACTGACATCCGCTCCTCTGGGGTGCCCAGGAAGTCGTTGGCCGCCCAGTACGCCAAGTCAGCCCGCACTGATCGCACATATCGGCAGGGGTCTCTTCGTCAGCGGCAGCGAGAGGCTTCGGCGCACCTGCTCCTTAAGCTGTAGCGGTCTTTGTGCTTCAGTAGTGATGCGTGCAGGGACACGCGGGAAAGCCCACGGATGCTTACGGTGATGAATCAGGCGAGTTCGCCGTTGAATGCAGCGGGTCATCGGCCGCTCCATGTACTGCCAGCTGTTTCGTAAGTGAAGGAAAGCTCGGGAAACTTTGCGGGTCGGGCGCAGTCATCCCATCGAGCCGGGTAAGCACTAGTGATGTACGATACCACCGATTTTCTTTCATATCTAATTCAGGCTGGTATCAGCGATACCCAGCTAATACCTATACTTTGTATAAATATACCTAATGTGTCTGGTAAAGTGTATTTCAAGTAGGGCTGGGCGATATATCGAATATAGTCGATATATCGACTATATATCTGTGCGATTTAGAAAATGACTAAATCGTGATATTCGAGTATACCTTCTCACAAAGTTGCTTTTAGCTGCGGGCATTACACTACAGGCTCTTCTCACTATTTCTTGTCTCTGCTTCTCACAGAGAGGTAATGCAACGTCACACGCCCTCGCGTAGCAGGGAGGTAGCGGCATGGAAACATTGGCTGTTGTGCTAGCGGTGCGGTGCGAGTGGTAATACGAGAGAAAGAAGGTGCGAATCTGGTAACAAATGAAGGAAGAATAATTAATTCCCAAGAAAAACAGCACGGAGTCCATCGTCTGGCGGTGGTTTGGCTTCAAGCGGGAATATGTTGAACATGTATGCGGCAAAAGCGTTGCTACAAAAAGTAGCAGCACTACTAGTCATTTGAAAAGTCACCCGCTCGAGAATGAAGAGTGCTTGAAACTCCGCATGTCAACATCTCCGGCCGGTGCCACACCAACAAAATGACAAAGCAACCATTTCCACATCAACACCGTATGAAAAAAATAGTCAACAACAGAAGGAGATAACGTTCGTAGTAACCTACCACATAGTGAAGGACACACACTATTTGATTTCCTATTATGCAGCTCATTTTTATTTGACACTTATTGAAATATATTGTGTGACATCATGCACAAAAGTGCACTTTATTTGTTTTAAACTATTGTAGTGGCGTTCTGTACAAAAAGTGCACGTTAATTTAGTGTTGTTTTGATATTTCATCTTAGTGACATCATGCACAAAAGTCCACTTATAGCTTGTTTTAAAATGTCTCTGACAATTTTGCACTTTCTGTTTTGAAAATGACATGAATGTTTGTGCCACTGCTTAATAACTGTTTAGTAAATACAGTTTTGGTAAACTGACTTAGTTGTGATTTCTCTCTCTGCATGAAAGTTTAAAATGAGCATATATTAATGAAGTATGAACAGGAATGTTTTAATGTAGACACATATAATCATCATACTGCTGTGATTATATGCATCAAGTGTTCATTCAAGGCTAAGGCAAAATATCGAGATATATATCGTGTATCGTGACATGGCCTAAAATATTGAGATATTAATAAAAGACCATATCGCCCAGCCCTAATTTCAAGTGTTGCTGCTCTTGGGGAACTATCTTCAAACGCTAAATAAATGACAGGGAAAAACAAATAATTTAGTGTCTACAAAAAGCCTACAATAAAAGTATACATACACGTGTTTTATCAGTAGTGTGCCGTCAGGGCCAGCAAGGCGTTCTCTGTTTGCCTAACATAACCAGAAATCATAATCATAATTAAAGTTAAAATTATTTTTGTATCTACTTTCCCTAAATATCTAAAAGTTTTCACATTCTCTTCATGTCATATTATGCCATACTTGCCAACCCTCCCGGATTTTCCGGGAGACTCCCGAAATTCAGCGCCTCTCCCGAAAACCTGCCGGGGCAAATTTTCCCCCGAAAATCTCCCGAAATTCAGGCGGAGCTGGAGGCCACGCCCCCTCCAGCTCCATGCGGACCTGAGTGACATGTCAACAGCCTGTATTCACGTCTTGCCGTAAACAGCAATGTTGTTGTAATATATTGAGTTGGAGGCAATAACCAGGCGAGGTGATGAAGTATGTCTCTTTACTGTAGACTTCAGAACAGACTCACACACTTGATGTCAGGTGCGCAACACCACGTAAATCGTTGGCCAACCAAAAAGTAACCCCAGTACGCTATAGCCAACATTCACCAGGAGATGGCAACAGACAAACATAGCATAGCAGCTCAATTAAAAAACAGTACTTAAGCCACATTCTTTTTTTTTTTTTAGTACTGAACTCTTAACCCTCATTTGTAAACAATAACATGCTTATTATACAAACAGTATTTGTACACCTTTAACACAGATTTTTATACTGTCTTCAGAGATTCCGTTTTTTTGGTGGTACTCGAAACGTTTCTGGGTACCTGCGAAAGGGTGTTCAGCATGGTTAGAAAAATAGTGACAGAGAATAGAACAAGGATGGACAATTCAACCCTTAACTCAATGAGTAGATGAGTGTTATGAGTGTGTATATGTGTAAATAAATGAACACTGAAATTCAAGTATTTCTTTTATTTTTATATATATATATATATATATATATATATATACATAAAATAAAATAAATATATATATATATATAGCTAGAATTCACTGAAAGTCAAGTATTTCTTATATATATATATATATATATATATATATATATGAAATACTTGACTTGGTGAATTCTAGCTGTAAATATACTCCTCCCCTCTTAGCCACGCCCCCGTCCCACCCCGACCACACCCCCCACCTCCCGAAATCGGAGGTCTCAAGGTTGGCAAGTATGTATTATGCTCCTTCCAGCACTGTTGTTTTTAGGTTATAGAGTGGGCGTCCGTGCACTGTTAGTGAACGGACACAAACATTTGACAGACAGTTGCGATAGCCAATCAGACCACAAGTTGTTGTCAGTAAGGCCTTCTAGCTGGACTAAGGCAGATATATATTGTGATGTTATGAGCTAGGTAGTATAAGAACTCTATTACCCAGCATGCTACAGTAGTGAAGAGCATGCGCAGTAGCCCCGTTTAGGTTGTTGAATGTAGACATTACGGCAGCGGGATGTTTTTGATGAGCACGCTGTGGAGTAAACTTTAAGAACTCAGCCAACACGCCTCGTCTGCATCTTTTATGAATAGACAAGACAACACATATATTCGCAAGGCCATTTTCAAGAAGGATATTTAAAGAGAAACTACATTTTGTGAGACGATGGGTGCTATAAATTGTGAGTTCAGATATTTTATTTCTTTGTTTTTTCACGTTTATTATGTTTTTTGCAATTTTAATTTTGACAGTACCACATAAGGTATGTTTTAATTGCTGATGCGGCTTTATAGATTTTTAAATGCGCCAGAAAATAACCCGTATTGTACACTGTTGGTGGTGATTCAATGCCCAGAAGTGCATAAATATGTTCCTGTATAGTATTTCTCCAGCAGTGCCTGACATCAATTATGGTATTTTGAGAGGAAATCATTGGACACAGGACATCACTGAAGGCCTAGGTGGGAAACGCACGGCCCGCCACTGTGTTTTATAATACTGAGTGACTCATTCTAATTGCCAGTTGTTTTCTTGCTTGCGTATTTTGCATGTAGCTAGGCCGGGGGTCGGCAACCCGCGGCTCTAGAGCCACATAGTGGCTCTCTGGAGCTTTTTCAAAAATGTATGAAAAATGGAAAAAGATGAGGGGAAAAAATATATTTTTTGTTTTAATATGGTTTCTGTAGGAGGACAAACATGACACAAACCTCCCTAATTGTTATAAATCACATTGTTTATATTAAACATTAGAGATAATAAATGCGTTAAAATGTAATATCGGAGATTATCGGTATCGGTTTTTTTATTATCGGTATAGTTTTTTTTTGTTTTTTGTTTTTATTAAATCAACATAAAAAACACAAGATACACTTACAATTAGTGCACCAACCCAAAAAACCTCCCTCCCCCATTCACACAAAAAGGTTGTTTCTTTCTGTTATTAATATTCTGGTTCCTACGTTATATATGATAAATGATAAATGGGTTGTACTTGTATAGCACTTTTCTACCTTCAAGGTACTCAAAGCGCTTTGACACTACTTCCACATTTACCCATTCACACACACATTCACACACTGATGGAGGGAGCTGCCATGCAAGGCGCTAACCAGCACCCATCAGGAGCAAGGGTGAAGTGTCTTGCTCAGGACACAACGGACATGACAAGGTTGGTACTAGGTGGGGATTGAACCAGGGACCCTCGGGTCGCGCACGGCCATTCTTCCACTGCGCCACGCCGTATCAATTAATATCAATACAGTCTGCAAGGGATTGTGCGTGCTGCTGGTCCACTAATAGTACTAACCTTTAACAGTTAATTTTACTCATTTTCATTAATTACTAGTTTCTATGTAACTGTTTTTATATTGTTTTACTTTCTTTTTTATTCAAGAAAATGTTTTTAATTGATTTATCTTATTTTAATTTATTATTTTTTTTTAAGTACCTTATCTTCACCATACCTAGTTGTCCAAATTAAATATAATAATGTGTTAATTTCACGACTGTATATATCGGTTGATATCGGTATCGGTAATTAAAGAGTTGGACAATATCGGAATATCGGATATCGGCAAAAAGCCATTATCGGACATCTCAGTGGAGCATGTTTAATAAACATGCTTCACTGATTCGAGTATTTGGCGAGCGTCGTTTTGTCCTATTCATTTTGGCGGTCCTTGAACTCACCGTAGTTTGTTTACATGTATAACTTTCTCCGACTTTCTAGGACGTGTTTTATGCCATTTCTTTTTCCGTCTCATTTTGTCCACCAAACTTTTAACGTTATGCGTGAATGCACAAAGGTGAGTTTTGTTGATGTTGACTTGTGTGGAGTGCTAATCAGACATATTTGGTCACTGCATTAATGCAAGCTAATCAATGCTAACATGCTATTTAGGCTAGCTATATGTACATATTGCATCATTATGCCTCATTTGTAGCTATATTTGAGCTCATTTAGATTCCTTTAAGTCCTCTTAATTCAATTTATATCTCATGACACACTATCTGTATGTAATATGGCTTTTAATTTTTTGCGGCTCCAGACAGATTTGTTTTTGTATTTTTGGTCCAATATGGCTCTTTCCACATTTTGGGTTGCCGACCCCTGAGCTAGGCGAAAGAAAAAGTAGTTTGCACCAATCATGTTTCATTTAGACAATACATGTATCTTAGTTAGTAAGTTGCTTTACACTATGTTGCTGCTGGTGGTTACATTATCTCAAAAAACGGAAGTATCAGAAGTATCGACATTTTGATTCAGGAATCGATATCATAGTATAAAGCTCTGGTATCGATATTTTAGAATCGATTCGCACATCACGAGTAAGCGCATGTCGCAGGACGACCAGCCGGCAGACGAGGTAGGCCGTACTGCATCAACATGCGTTGCCTACATAATAAGGCTTTTACAAGGCTTTTGATTTTTTGCAGCTTCAGACAGATTTGGTTTTTTTTGGTCCAGTATGGCTCTTTCAACATTTTGGGTTGCTGACCCCTGGTCTATAGGACATACTTGCCAACCTTGAGACCTCCGATTTCGGGAGGTGGAGGGAGGGGGGTGGGGGTGGGCGTGGTCGGGGTGGGACGGGGGCGTGGGTAAAAGGGGAGAGGTATTTTTACAGCTAGAATTCACCAAGTCAAGTATTTCATATATATATATACATATATATATATATATATATATATATATATATATAAGAAATACTTGACGTTCAGTGAATTCTAGATATATATATATATATATATATATATATATATATATATATATATATATATATATATTTATTTTATTATATATATATTTTATTATATATATATATATATATATATATATATATATATATATATATATATATATATATAAAATAAATACTTGAATTTCAGTGTTCATTTATTTACACATATACACACACATAACACTCATCTACTCATTGTTGAGTTAAGGGTTGAATTGTCCATCCTTGTTCTATTCTCTGTCACTATTTTTCGAACCATGCTTAACACCCTCTCTGATGCATTGCTGTGTGGCACGCACAAAAGTGCTTTCATCAAATGCACTAGATGGCAGTATTGTCCTGTTTAAGAGTGTCACAACATTGCTGTTTACGGCAGACACACTGCGTGTTGTTGCCGCGCTGGGAGGACGTTAATGAAACTGCCTAACAATAAACCCACATAAGAAACCAAGAACTCGCCCTCCATCATTCTACAGTTATAACGTCATTGGGCAGGTACGCTTTTTTTATATTGTGGAGGACCTGAGTCCGCCTGAATTTCGGGAGATTTTCGGGAGAAAATTTGTCCCGGGAGGTTTTCGGGAGAGGCGCTGAATTTCGGGAGTCTCCATTAAAAATCCGGGAGAGTTGGCAAGTATGCTATAGGATCGCATCCACTCCTGAACATTTCCAAAAAAGAATGGTGGCAGAAGTCACAGAAGGGCTGGAGCTGGATGGTATGTTTGCCACATGCACACTGTGCTTGTGTGGGGCAGCACTCAAGAAAAACATGTCACTCATCTGCATACTGAAAGATGCAGAAAGCATGCATCACGTTAAACATTCACAAGTGTGACCTGTCGAAGACAAAAGTAACCTTCTAAGATCATGTGATCTCTGAGAAAAGCATGCAAGACAGAGGCGGTTAAGAAGAAACAGGAGCCAACAACAGTAAGTGAGCAAAGGTCTTTTCTGGGAATAAACCAGTTGGAAAAATATATCCCTAAAAGAGAAAAACCTCTCTCAGAAATTTTCTGGAAGGATTTGGGGCACCAGGCAGGCCAAATCTTTTTTTCAAGAGCTGAAAGATGCTCTGACTTTGCCAACAGTGCTTGCCATGTATGACCCTAATCGTCATCTTGGTGTGACACAAGAGAGAAACATTAAAGAACACATAAATTACATTAAATGAGCACACTGTCAGGGGCTATTTTTATATACAACTACAAAAGTACAAACCCCGTTTCCATAAGAGTTGGGAAATTGTGTTAGATGTAAATATAAACGGAATACAATGATTTGCAAATCATTTTCAACCCATATTCAGTTGAATGTGCTACAAAGACAACATATTTGATGTTCAAACTGATAAACATTTTTTTTTTGCAAATAATCATTAACTTTAGAATTTGATGCCAGCAACACGTGACAAAGAAGTTGGGAAAGGTGGCAATAAATACTGATAAAGTTGAGGAATGCTCATCAAACACTTATTTGGAACATCCCACAGGTGAACAGGCAAATTGGGAACAGGTGGGTGCCATGATTGGGTATAAAAGTAGATTCCAAGAAATACTCAGTCATTCGCGAACAAGGATGGGGCGAGGGTCACCACTTTGTCAACAAATGCGTGAGCAAATTGTTGAACAGTTTAAGAAAAACCTTTCTCAACCAGCTATTGCAAGGAGCTTCTCCAGCCGGCAGAGTCTTTGCACCTTGTTTATACTAGTCTGTTTTCTGCCATATTTTTGGAACCGTGGCGATACAATACAGTCACAAAGATCTTGTGCAGCTCAATACGGGAGTTTGTGATGTGTGTGTGTGTGTGTTCTTGTATTTCTACCCTTCTTGAGACATCAACAAGGAAAAGTATCTTCCATATGAGGACCGGTGAACAAGTTAAGACCGAAATCATTTTCCCAATACGGAAAACCATTGCATCTAATAGAGAGCCAAATACTAGAGTCCGTGAACATTGCTCCAAAGTCAGGATTTTTTGTTGTGCATACAAAAGTAAACATTAACTGGTGCAAAGGCAGCAATGTATGATAAAACAAGACGGCAGCTAAAGAAGGACTTCCCTATTCATCCCCGAAAAAACCCGCCAGGCGAACAGCTGATTTTACGACTTCCGGTGCTGACGTATGACAACCATATGTGACCGTAGGATGAACAAATACACTACGGTACTAAGACCATAGTGGACATTAAGAGTTAGCTTCTACAGCTGGGTTGCCCAAAGTGCGGCACATGGGCCATCTGTGTGTCGGTTTTAAAAGAGCTCCCCCTCTGGCCAACATATGTAATAACAAGTAAATTTGAAATGTGCTCCCTTTGGCCAAAATTTATAAAAAAATAAAATAAAATACAAAATGTATATAAAGACAATACTGTAATAACTTGAAGTAAAGAATGAAGATTAAAAAACAATTACAAACAAAAAATAAAATAAAAATAATTAACTACAAATTTTGACTTGCGTTGAGTAAAATTACGACATTTATTATAATACTGCCAAAATTCTAAGTTTTTCTTGTGAAACTGTGACTTTTTTCTGGTGAAATTCCAACTAATTTTTCACAACAAGCTTTTTTATATTTTACATCTCTTGAAAGGGTGGTCCTTAAGAGGTACGCATTTTTCTGAGGTCTCAAGAATGTAACAAATCCAAGAATGTGTGTGTGTGTATTTGTTCTTGTATTTCTACCCTTCTTGAGACATCAACAAGGAAAAGTACCTTCCAGATGAGGACCGGTGAACAAGTTAAGACCAAAATCATGGTCCCAATACGGAAAACCATTGCATCTAATAGAGAGCCAAATACTAGAGTCCGTGAACATTGCTCCAAAGTCAGGATTTTTTGTTGTGCATACAAAAGTAAACATTAACTGGTGCAAAGGCAGCAATGTTTGATAAAACAAGACGGCAGCTAAAGAAGGACTTCCTTATTCATCCCCGAAAAAAACCCGCCAGGTGAACAGCTGATTTTACGACTTCCGGTGCTGACGTAAGACAACCTGCGTCCCATATGTGACCCTAGGATGAACAAATACACTACAGTACTAAGACTATAGTGGACATTAAGAGTTAGCTTCTACAGCTGGGTTGCCCAAAGTGCGGCACAGGGGCCATCTGTGGTCCGTGACTCGTTTGTCATTGGCCTTAAGCACATTACAAAAAAAAAATAGAGATCTCATTTGCACCCCTGGTGGTGAAATCTTTCAAAATTAGTTTGGTGCCAAAAAGGAGGGATTTTTCAAATTGACAGTGTGTCGGTTTTAAAAGAGATCCCCCTATGGCCAACATATGTAATAACAAGTACAATTAAAATGTGCTCCCTTAGGCCAAAATGAATAAAAAAATAAAATAAAATAAAATATGTATATAAAGACAATACTGTAAAAACTTGAAGTAAAGAATGAAGATTAAAAAACAATTACAAAAAAAAACTAAAAAAAACTAAAAATGTTGACTTGCGTTGAGTAAAATTCCGACTTTTATTATAATACTGCCAAAATTCTACGTTTTTCTTGTGAAACTGTGACCTTTTTCTGGTGAAATTCCAACTCATTTTTCACAACAAGCTTTTTTATATTTGTACAGTATGTATATATTATTCATGTTGTAAATACAAATCTTTATATCTCTAGAAAGGGTGGTCCTTAAGAGGTAGGCATTTTTTTGGGGTCTCAAGAAGGTAACAAATCCAATAATGTGTGTGTGTGTGTGTGTGTGTTCTTGTATTTCTACCGTTCTTGAGACATCAACAAGGAAAAGTACCTTCCATATGAGGACCGGTGAACAAGTTAAGACCGAAATCATGGTCCCAATACGGAAAACCATTGCATCTAATAGAGAGCCAAATTCTAGAGTCCGTGAACATTGCTCCAAAGTCAGGATTTTTTGTTGTGCATACAAAAGTAAACATTAACTGGTGCAAAGGCAGAAATGTATGATAAAACAAGACGACAGCTAAAGAAGGACTTCCCTATTCATCCCCGAAAAAAACCCGCCAGGTGAACAGCTGATTTTACGACTTCCGGTGCTGACGTAAAACAACCCGCGTCCCATATGTGACCCTAGGATGAACAAATACACTACGGTACTAAGACTATAGTGGCCATTAACAGTTAGCTCCTACAGCTGGGTTGCCCAAAGTGCGGCACAGGGGCCATCTGTGGTCCGTGACTCGTTTGTCATCGGCCTTAAGCACATTACAAAAAACAAAAAATAGAGATCTCATTTGCACCCCTGAATCAGGGTGGTGCCAAAAACGAGGGATTTTTCAAATTGACAGTGTGTCGGTTTTAAAAGAGCTCCCCCTCTGGCCAACATATGTAATAACAAATACAATTGAAATGTGCCCCCTTTGGCCAAAATTAATTATCAATCAATCAATCAATCAATGTTTATTTATATAGCCCTAAATCACAAGTGTCTCAAAGGGCTGCACAAGCCACGACGACATCCTCGGTCCAGAGCCCACAAAAGGGCAAGGAAAAACTCACAACCCAGTTGGACGTCGATGTGAATGACTATGAGAAACCTTGGAGAGGACCGCGGATGTGGGTGACCCCCTCCAGCCCCCCTTCTAGGGGAGACCGGATGCAATGGACGTCGAGTGGGTCTGACATAATATTGTGAAAGTCCAGTCCATAGTGGATCTAACATAATAGTGAGAGTCCAGTCCATAGTGGGGCCAGCAGCGCAGAGATGTCCCCAACCGATGCACAGGCGAGCGGTCCACCCCCGGCCCCAACTCTGGACAGCCAGCACTTCCATCCATGGCCACCGGACTTGTGCCCCAGAGGAGAATTAAAATTAAAACTTAAATTAAAACTTTTTTTTTTTTTATGTATATAAAGAAAATACTAATAATAAGAATAACTTGAAGTAAAGAATGAAGATTAAAAACCAAATACAAACAAAAAATTCAAAAAAATAATTAACTAAAAGCTTACCTTTTTTAAATTTGCATAGTATGTATATATTATTAATGTTGTAAATACAAATCTTTATATATCTAGAAAGGGTGGTCCTTAAGAGGTAGGCATTTTTCGGAGGTCTCAAGAAGGTAACAAATACAAGAATGTGTGTGTGTGTGTATGTGTTCTTGTATTTCAACCCTTCTTGAGACATCAACAAGGAAAAGTACCTTCCATATGAGGACCGGTGAACAAGTTAGGACCAAAATCATGGTCCCAATACGGAAAACCATTGCATGTAATAGAGAGCCAAATACTAGAGTCCGTGTATATATATATATATATATATATATATATATATATATATATATATATATATATATATATATATATACAAACCCCGTTTCCATATGAGTTGGGAAATTGTGTTAGATGTAATTATAAACGGAATACAATGATTTGCAAATCCTTTTCAACCCATATTGAATTGAATGCACTACAAAGACAAGATATTTGATGTTCAAACTCATAAACTTTTTTTTTTTTTTGCAAATACAAATTAACTTAGAATTTCATGGCTGCAACACATGCCAAAGTAGTTGGGAAAGGGCATGTTCACCACTGTGTTACGTAGCCTTTCCTTTTAACAACACTCAGTAAAGGTTTGGGAACTGAGGAGACACATTTTTTAAGCTTCTCAGGTGGAATTCTTTCCCATTCTTGCTTGATGTACAGCTTAAGTTGTTCAACAGTCCGGGGTCTCCGTTGTGGTATTTTAGGATTCATAATGCGCCACACATTTTCAATGGGAGACAGGTCTGGACTACAGGCAGGCCAGTCTAGTACCCGCACTCTAATACTATGAAGCCACGTTGATGTAACACGTGGCTTGGCATTGTCTTGCTGAAATAAGCAGGGGCGTCCATGGTAACATTGCTTGGATGGCAACATATGTTGCTCCAAAACCTGTATGTACCTTTCAGCATTAATGGCGCCTTCACAGATGTGTAAGTTACCCATGTCTTGGGCACTAATACACCCCCATACCATCACAGATGCTGGCTTTTCAACTTTGCGCCTATAACAATCTGGATGGTTCTTTTCCTCTTTGTTCCGGAGGACACGACGTCCACAGTTTCCAAAAATAATTTGAAATGTGGACTCGTCAGACCACAGAAGACTTTTCCACTTTGTATCAGGCCATCTTAGATGAGCTCAGGCACAGCGAAGCCGACAGCGTTTCTGGGTGTTGTTGATAAACGCTTTTCGCCTTGCATAGGAGTTTTAACTTGCACTTGCAGATGTAGCGACCAACTGTAGTTATTGACAGTGGGTTTCTGAAAGGTTCCTGAGCCCATGTGGTGATATCCTTTACACACTGATGTCGCTTGTTGATGCAGTACAGCCTGAGGGATCGAAGGTCACGGGCTTAGCTGCTTACGTGCAGTGATTTCTCCAGATTCTCTGAACCCTTTGATGATATTACGGACCGTAGATGGTGAAATCCCTAAATTCCTTGCAATAGCTGGTTGAGAAAGGTTTTTCTTAAACTGTTCAACAATTTGCTCACGCATTTATTGGCAAAGTGGTGACCCTCGCCCCATCCTTGTTTGTGAATGACTGAGCATTTCATGGAATCTACTTTTATACCCAATCATGGCACCCACCTGTTCCCAATTTGCCTGTTCACCTGTGGGATGTTCCAAATAAGTGTTTGATGAGCATTCCTCAACTTTATCAGTATTTATTGCCACCTTTCCCAACTTCTTTGTCACGTGTTGCTGGCATCTAATTCTAAAGTTAATGATTATTTGCAAAAAAAGAAAATGTTTATCAGTTTGAACATCAAATATCTTGTCTTGGTAGCATATTAAACTGAATATATATATATATATATATATATATATATATATATATATATATATATATATATATATTTATATATATATATATATATATGTGTGTGTGTGTGCGTGTGTGTGTATATGTGTGTATTCATGTGTATGATGCGGCTCTTTGCGGTAACACAGTAAAAATTGTGGCTCTTGGTCTCTGACTGGTTGGCCACCCCTCCATTAGAGTGTACATTTCCAATCCCTAAAGTTAATGTTTTTTTCAGTTGGAGTGACCCGATGAACTTAACTCTCAGAACGGTTGAAATATTCTGCCTTTGAAAGTGTGGAATAATTTTAAAATGAGACCATATCGTGTAAACATACTTTCTGTGTGTCTCAAGAGGCTCCACTGAAGGTGTGTGAGTCAGAATCATTCAGCGTTAGAGGCAACCAGACAGAGATGATGAGTATCCTGGTATGAGTGGTTCCCCAAATTGCGCACAGAACGCAAACTGCAGTGGAAATGCAACGCCAGCACCACTTGACAATTGACAATTGCTATGCAGCAGTGACACCACTTACCACAGCAGCATTTGTTTGTAGTAGAAGCAGTGATGCTTTTGCAGTTTAGTTGCCAAATAGACAAAAATATGCTTCTACAGCAGTGTTTTTCAACCACTGTGCCACGGTGTGCCGTGAGATGCAGTCTGGTGTGCCGTGGGAGATTATCTAATTTCACCTATTTGGGTTAAAAATATTTTTTGCAAAACAGTAATTATGCAAATGATGTGTCGGTGACATCTCGAGCTCAACAGAGTAACCGTGTAATACTCTTCCATATCAGTAGGTAGCAGCCGGTAGCTAATTGCTTTGTAGATGTCGGAAACAGCGGGAGGCAGTGTGCAGGTAAAAAGGGAGTCTAATGATTAAACCAAAAATAAACAAAAGGTGAGTGCCCATAAGAAAAGGCATTGAAGCTTGGGGAAGGCTATGCAGAATTAAACTAAAACTGAACTAGCTACAAAGTAAACAAAAACAGAATGCTGGACGACAGCAAAGACTTACTGTGGAGCAAAGACGGCGTTTACAATGTACATATGAACATGACATGACAATCAACAATGTCCCCACAAAGAAGGATAAAAACAATATTCTTGATTGCTAAAACAAAGTAGATGTGGGAAAATTCGCTCAAAGGAAGACTACAGGAAAATAATAAATACCAAAAAAAGAGAAAAAGACACCAAAATAGGAGCGCAAGACAAGAACTAAAACACTACACACAGGAAAACAGCAAAAGACTCAAAATAAGTCACGGTGTGATGTGACAGGTGGTGACAGTACACCTACTTTGAGACAAGAGCTATAGTGATGCATGCTTGGTTATGGTTTAAAGTCATATCCAACAATTGCAACAACGACTTTTTACTGTCAACTGAGTTTCATTTTTTAATGATTTCTGCTGGTGGTGTGCCTCCGGATTTTTTTCAATGCAAAAAATGTGCCTTGGCTCAAAAAAGGTTGAAAACACTGTTCTACAGTATATTGTTTATTTTTACTTTTTCATATTGTATGAACTGGCCAATTGTTGTTTCCACTCATGGATTACCTAGCATTTGAAACTTAACCGTCAAGGATTTAACTTTTACTTTGGTTTTACTAATAGGGAAAAAATGATATCACACTCACAGGGTTGCATATTTCCATTATTATGGGCCTTGCCAATGGAACAGCTTGCCACAGCTGCAGAGAATGTTCATGTTTTAAGAGCAGTTCTTATTAATTTGTATTTGTATTTATTTTCAGCTTGTTTTCTATCATATTCATTTATCACATATACCGTATTTTCCGGACCATAGGGCGCACCGGATTATAAGGCGCACTGCCGATGAATGGTCTATTTTTGATATTTTTTCATGTATTAGGCACACCAGATTATAGGGTGCATTAAAGGAGTCTTTTATTTTTTTTTCTAAATTTAAAACACTTCCTCTACATAACATGTGGTTCTTTGGTCAAAATGTTGCATAGATGATGTTTTACAAATCATCTTCAAGCCGCTTTCTGACAGTCGCTTCCGGATGTGCTTCAGGATGTCTTATTTACGTGGCTCACCTTCGGCAGCGTCTTCTCCTCGTCATCTTTGTTGTAGCGGTGTAGCGTGCAAGGACGGGAGTGGAAGAAGTGTCAAAAGATGGAGCTAACTGTTTTAATGACATTCAGACTTTACTTCAATCAATAACGGAGCAGCATCTCCTCATCCGGAAACAACACCACCGGAAATGTGTCCCGTGAAAAAACGTCCGACCGGAACTCTCATAACTAAAGTTCCTTGGGTGATTAATGTAAACTCACTACACCGGTATGTTTTAGCACTTTCATGGCGAGTTTACTGACAGATATAAGTAAGAACTTTACACTACTTTATATTAGAAATGGCAACAGCGGAGGATGAATGTCACATAAAAAGAAGATGAAGACAAAGAAGAATATTATCGACTACGGTGTTGGGGTGTGCAATTTTTCAGGATTTATGCAGATCCCAAATACGGATCAGCAGGTACCAGAAGGTAAGACAAGTTGCTTTTGCATAATATTGTGAAACAAAACACCATATAATATGTCTTACCTTATACACACGGCATAATACTCAAATGTTGAAGCACAGTACAATCCATCAAGCGGGGCGGCTTCATAGCTTACCAACATCGTACTAAAACATATTGATAGTTTTTTGAGCGCCATGTGTAATGTCCTATATTTTCAATGGAACATTTAAAATGTTGGTGTTGTTTACTTGAGTCATTTTGCAGTCTACACGTATATCTTATGGTTGACTGCCATCTACTGGTCACACTTATCATTACACCATGTACCAAATAAAATAGCTTCGAGGTGGGTATGCTCAACCAAAATGATTCCGTACATAGGGCGCACTGTCGAGTTTTGAGAAAAAAAAAAGGAATTTAAGTGCACAATCCCTATCGGAAAATACGGTAAACTGTATATACCTTACATATATTTATTAGCTAATGCTATTTTTGTACTCATATTTTATGTTTAATTATAGTTTCTCACCATTTATTAGTATTTTTGATTTGTTTTCACTTTCCAGTGTTCCTCAGAGGAAATCCTCTGCATTGTGGATTTTATTGGCCATGGCTACAGGGGTGCCTTGTGTCAGCATCTTGGTGACCGTGATGGCTCCTGTGATAGTGTTTCCTCACCTGGCTCCTCTATGCTCAGCCATGCACTCATTTGTGTGCGTGTTTGTGTCGGGAGATGGGTTGTATGCAGGGAGAGGTGGGTCATCTGGGCTTTGTTTTTAAGTCTGTATAGCACTTTGTGCATTTTTAATGTACAAACCCCAAAACCAGTGAAGTTGGCACGTTGTGTAAATCGTTTAAAATACAATTTTGGGGGGGAGGTGTGGCCAGCGCTGCCTACAGGAGCAAAGTAGGGTGGTATAGCTCGGTTGGTAGAGTGGCCGTGCCAGCAACTTGAGGGTTTCTGGTTCGATCCCCGCTTCCGCCATCCTAGTCACTGCCGTTGTGTCTTTGGGCACACTTTACCCATCTGCTCCCAGTGCCACCCACACTGGTTTAAATCTAACTTAGATATTGGGTTATGTAAAGCGCTTTGAGTCACTAGAGAAAAAGCGCTATATAAATATAATTCACTTCACTTCACTTCAAAGGTCACCGCCTCTGTCCATGGTGCTGAGGACAGAGCACCATCAGACGGGGGCGTGGCAGTGCTGACGGCGAGACACAGCTGGCAGGTGATTCGATTTCACGGGTGGTACGTGTTAATCTAATCATCTGTTGTCTTTAACAGTAAGCGGCCGGGAGCAGGAGGGGAGAGAGGATACGGACGTGACTGAAAAGTCACGTTCTGCTGTAGAAAAGACTTTGAAAATATATATGTACATTAAAACTTTGTTCAACATGGCACGCCTGGCTCCTGTGAAGTGTATGTCAGTGGTACCGCTAGGAAGCGACCTCTACAACAATGATTTGCAAATCCTTTTCGATCTATATTCAATTGAATAGACCGCAAAGACAAGATACTTAACGTTCAAACTGGAAAACTTTGTTAGTTTTTGTAAATATTAACTAATTTATCATTTGAGACCTGCAAAATTTTTCAAAAAAGCTGGCACAAGTGGCAAAAAAAAGACTGAAAAAGTTGAGGAATGCTCATCAAATACTTATTTGGAACATCCCACAGGTGAACATGCTAATTGGGAACAGGTGGGTGCCATGATTGGGTATAAAAGTAGATTCCATGAAATGCTCAGTCATTCACAAACAAGGATGGGGCGAGGGTCACCACTTTGTGAACAAATGCATGAGCAAATTGTCGAACAGTTTAAGAACATTTCTCAACGAGCTATCGCAAGGAATTTAGGGATTTCACCATCTACGGTCCGTAATATCATCGCTTACGTGCAGGGATTTCTCCAGATTCTCTGAGCCTTGAATTAATCCATCCAATTTCTACCGCTTGTCCCTCTCGGGATCGCGGGAGGTTGGGAGGGCCTGGAGCCTAACTTAGCTGCACTCAGGCAGAAGGCAAAGTGCACCCTCAGTGCCTCATTGCAACACTGATAGACAACCGATCACACTCACATTCACACAGTAGGGCCAATTTAGTGTTGCCAATCAGCCTATCCTCAGTTGCATGTTTTTGGAAGTGGGAGGAAGCCGGAGTACCCGGAGAGAACCCACGCAGTCACGGGGAGAACATGAATGTCAGAGTGAATTCTATTCACAATTAATGTGTGAATAGCAGAAGTAAAGTGTTCATACACACATTTGACAGATTAGCACAGTCAAAAGAAAGCAACTGTGCAGAGTATGTTTATTTGTTGACAATTAGCCAACATTTTAACCGTTTAACCGTTACTTTTTGTTTATATCTTATATATATATATAAAGTTCGACCAGTTACTGATGTAACTAAACTTTCCTGATCTATCATGATTGCTACTTTTTCTTTTCAACACTTGCTTGATGAAATAGTAATACATTAAAGGGATGTGAAAACATTTTCATGGGTGGTGTATATTCTTATTCTTCACTGTGGGTTTGAAGTGTCTCATGATAAAACTGTTTCTTTGTGTGGCAAGGGAGAACTCTACATTTGCACCTTCTTCTGTCGGATTTTTGCACAGCAGGAGGCACACTGAACCTGTTCTTCACACCTTAGACATAAGATATTTGACACATACTCTCTCTTCTTCAAATGATCAATATAACTTTGCATGCAAACACCTCGTTAACAACCAGGGTTAATGTTTTTGTTTTGTTTTTTTTACCACCCTTATTTAATTATAGAACCTAAACATCACAATGCCAGTCAAATAGAGGACAATAAATACATTTTTTTTTTTGTATAGAGTTTTTTTTAATTTTACAACTAGAATAATATAGAATATAAAGCTGTGCTGACATTGTATTCTTCATGATTTATGGTTGCTACTTTTGGTCTGAGCTTCAGGACAAATACAATCATTGGAAAATACTAAAAACAATACCATGGCTTCACCCTTGTGTGGTGTTCGGGTCTGTGGGACCCGTTTTCATTTTTTATTAAAAGAAAAATGATACACTTAATACATTTTTCAAACTGAGACTCACTGACGTTGGGTCATTTTCTGTGAAGAACATATATCAGAATACATATTTAATGACCACACACCATACACCCCCCCTACACATTTCTATTACATATAAGATGTCCTGGTCCACTGGACCCGGGGCTAATAGAAGTGTGGAAATTGATGTTCTGTGTACCACAAACAAACACACACACACAGCAGGCCGAGACAGGAGGAGGACAGAGTGTAGGTACACAGAACATCAGAGGGTCAAATGTGCGAGAAAATGAGAGCAGACAGTGTTGACAAACAATGTTGCAACCTTGTGTGGGAACCGCAGGTGCAGAAACACAAAAGAAGAATCCCTGTGGGATGCCGAAATTGGCAGATAAATTTTCCGTGCAACGTTCATATTGTTGTTACTCAGCCAGCGTTTGTGGGTCTGATGGACCCGTTGCATTTTGTGGCTTTTAATGCCTCACAATCAAACACTTTTATGTTAAACTACTGAACAGATGATAATTGGGATATGGTAAACATCTGTTCAGTATATTAACACAAGAGTCATACCAAAGACTATAAAAATGGAACCCATTACCTCCCTGTCATGATCCGTGGTCGGATCATGTTTTGTGTTATCGGTTTGTTTTGGATTCCTTTTTAGTTCCTGGTTATGCACTTCCTGAGTTTAGTCACCATGGTTACTTATGATTTTCACCTGACTTTTCGCGCACCTGTTGCTCATCAGAGACTCTATTTAGTTCTGCCTTTTCCGGTCACTCATCGTAGCTTCGTTGTTTGCTGTATGCAACAGTCACGTTTGTTTGTTCCTGGTCTTGATTCCTGATTCCGGTGCTAAGTAAGTTTTTGTTTTAGCTTCTCGTGCGAACAGCACACTTTCCTTTTGTTTGTTTTTTGTCTGTTTGTATCCATTTACTATTTAAGTTAAATAAACCAACTCCTACCTCACGCTGTCGTCCGGAGTAGTCCGTGTAGCATTGGAGGAACGATCCCGCAGCAAGCTGCAACCCCAACCGTGACACTCCCTGCTTGGCACTCAGCATCAAAGGTTGGAATTGGGGGTTAAATCACCAAAAATGATTCCCGGGCACGGCCACCACTGCTGCTCACTGCTCCCTTCACCTCCCAGGGGGTGATCAAGGGTGATGGGTCAAATGCAGAGAATAATTTCGCCACACCTAGTGTGTGTGTGACAATCATTGGTACTTTTTAACTTTAATATGAAAAAGATAAAACAATTCAAACTATTCATCGGCAGTGCGCCTTATAATCTGGTGCGCCCTATGGTCCAGAAAATACGGTAAGCATTTTTATGCGTCTTGAGCCGAAGTAAGTGCAATGAGCACACCTTCGGAAGTAAAGAATAAAAAGTGTTGTCACTAGGGATGTCCGATATTGGCTTTTTGCCGGTATCCGATATTCCGATATTGACCAAATCCTTAATTACCGATACCGATATCAACCGATACTGATATATACAGTTGTGGAATTAACACATTATTATGCCTAATTTGGACAACCAGGAATGGTGAAGATAAGGTCCTTTTTTAAAAAAATAATACAATAAAATAAGATAAATGAATTAAAAACATTTCCTTGAATAAAAAAAAAAAGTAAAACAATATAAAAACAGTTACATAGAAACTAGTAATTAATGAAAATTAGTCAAATTAACTGTTAAAGGTTAGTACTATTAGTGGACCAGCAGCACGCACAATCATGTGTGCTTACGGACTGCATCCCTTGCAGACTGTATTGATATATATTGATATATAATGTAGGAACCAGAATATTTATAACAGAAAGAAACAACCCTTTTGTGTGAATGAATGTGAATGAGTGTGAATGAGGGATGGAGGTTTTTTGGCTTGGTGTACTAATTGTAAGTGTATCTTGTGTTTTTTATGTTGATTTAATAAAAAAAAACGATACTGATAATAAAAAAAACGATACCGATAATTTCCGATATTACATTTTAAAGCATTTATCTCTAGGTGTCACCACAGATACACTGAACAACTGCTTCTGAAATCCCAATAAAAAGTAGATATGTCTGCTGCATGTTTGAAAACACAGCAAAACAATGGACGTTGTTGTGGCTTGTGCAGCCCTTTGAAACACTTGTGATTGAGGGCTGTATAAATAAACTTATTTACAACATACTGGTACTTTAAGAGCCTTTTATCTGAACAGAATCAAGCTTGTTCACAGACATAAAGCATCTCGGCAGTGAAAGGCAGGGAACGTATATCACAAAGAAAAACAAACAAACAGGACTTGGTCAAAGTACCGGAAGATGCTGTCAGGTTTTCACACTAATTAAAACACTTAGCATCTCTGTGTTCCCTGATCACTCCTCACAGTGACCCATGAGTGGCATCAATGAGCACGCAAAGGCTTAAGTGAATGTTTACTTCCGCTAATGACTATCTGCCTCACTGCAGAGTATATGCAACTGCCAACGTCCTCTATGCAACTCTCTGAGGTTACACTCACTCACGTCAAGATGAGACCTCAGCCCGTTCACTGTGTACCAGCTGTTCGCTGACATTAAACAATTTGCAGGCTATTATTATTTTGCTGTGTGTAATGATTGCTGGGTAGCGTGGAGCATCAGAGGCACAGTTTTTCTAAGCAGCATGACGGGCAGAAATTTGGTTTAAAATCTCGTTTCTCTTCATTTGCAGCTATGTTATTTCTGACTGGAAGTTGCTATCCAGATAAGGATGGAATAGTTGGAACAATCTGCCCTTTTGTTCATTAAAGGGGAACATTATCACAATTTCAGAAGGGTTAAAACCATTAAAAATCAGTTCCCAGTGGCTTATTTTATTTTCAAAATTTTACCCATCACGCAATATCCCTAAAAAAAGCTTCAAAGTGCCTGATTTTAACCATCGTTATATACACCCGTCCATTTTCCTGTGACGTCACATAGTGATGCCAACTCAAACAAACATGGCGCATAGAACAGCAAGGTATAGCGACATTAGCTCGGATTCAGACTCGGATTTCAGCGGCTTAAGCGATTCAACAGATTACGCATGTATTGAAACGGATGGTTGTAGTGTGGAGGCAGGTAGCGAAAACGAAATTGAAGAAGAAACTGAAGCTATTGAGCCATATCGGTTTAAACCGTATGCAAGCGAAACCGACGAAAATGACACGACAGCCAGCGACACGGGAGAAAGCGAGGACGAATTCGGCGATCGCCTTCTAACCAACGATTGGTATGTGTTTGTTTGGCATTAAAGGAAACTAACAACTATGAACTAGGTTTACAGCATATGAAATACATTTGGGAACAACATGCACTTTGAGAGTGCAGACAGCCCAATTTTAATCAATTAATATATTCTGTAGACATACCCTCATCCGCGCTCTTTTCCTGAAAGCTGATCTGTCCAGTTTTGGAGTTGATGTCAGCAGGCCAGGGAAGCTAGGGTCGATATTCTTCTCTTGATCATCTTCGGTGGCATAAGGGACGGTGTGAGCCAAGACATCCAGGGGGGTTTAGCTCGCTCGTCTGCGGGAACAAACTGCCGCCATTGCTTGCCGTGCTACCGAGGTCCTTTGTCCCTGAATTGCTCACACACTCTGGCAGATTCAATGGGGGTCTGGCGGCAGATTTCTTTGACTTTATCGTTGGAAATGCATCTGCTTTGAGTGTCGCAGGATATCCACACATTCTTGCCATCTCTGTCGTAGTATAGCTTTCGTCGGTAAAGTGTGCGTAACAAACGTCCAATTTCTTGCCACTTTCTCATCTTTGGGCCACTGGTGCAACTTGAATCCGTCCCTGTTCGTGTTGTTACACCCTCCGACAACACACCGACGAGGCATGATGTCTCCAAGGTACGGAAAACAGTCGAAAAAACGGAAAATAACAGAGCTGATTTGACTCGGTGTTTGAGAAAATGGCGGATTGCTTCCCGATGTGACGTAACGTTGTGACGTCATCGCTCCGAGAGCGAATAATAGAAAGGCGTTTAATTCGCCAAAAATCACCCATTTAGAGTTCGGAAATCGGTTAAAAAAATATATGGTCTTTTTTCTGCAACATCAAGGTATATATTGACGCTTACATAGGTCTGGTGATAATGTTCCCCTTTAATATACAGTACTGGCCAAAGGTTTGGACACACCTTCTCAATTCAATGCATTTTCTTTATTTTAATGACTATTTAGACTTAGACTTAGACTTCCTTGTTATTGTTGTCAGAGTTTGTAGGACGCGAACCCCAAGTTGCAGAGAAGGGGGAAGGCGTTATACGGGAAAACATGATTTAATGTTCGAAATAAAGTAAAAACACAAACTAGGAACAGGCAAAATGGAAACAGGAACCAGAAAACAGAAAAACTGGAAATAGCAAACGGCTAACAGGATCTGGCTAACAGGAAAACAAGAAGCTAGGAGAAACCAACCGTAAATAGCTATAAGGAACAGCTTACCGCTATGACGACAGCGACAAGGACAGGTAGACACTACAATGACATCGGCAATGACAATCAGGTAGTGATGACAATGATCCAGCAGTGACTGGAGGGTAGGGCAGGTATAAATAGCAGCTGGCTGATTGACACCAGGTGTGGCCAGGTGCCAATCAGCCACAGCTGAGGGGACACAGCACTCAGGAAGACAAGTAGGAAATAAAGACAAAATAAAAGTGCTGGACAGAAAACTAAGACAAACTCAGAAAAAACTAAAACACAGTCAAACTGTCAGGGACAAGCCTGACAGTAGCCCCCCTTCCTATAACGGATACCAGACGTTCTAGAACACCCCCCTCCGCCCCCAAAAAGTCCAAAGTCACGGGAGGGTGGAGGGAGGACAAGGAGGTGGGCCACCAGGCTAAGTGTCCCCGCAACCAGCGGGAAAGAGTTAGGTGGCGACGGCGAGTTGAACGCCGCCGTAATTGGCGAGGCGGCTCGTCCGCCGGTGTGGGAGAACCCACCGGAGACGATGGTGGCGCCCTCTGCTGGCCCACCGGAGAAGATGGCGGTGGCGCCCTCTGCTGGCCCACCGGAGAAGATGGCGGTGGCGCCCTCTGCTGGCCCACCGGAGAAGATGGCGGTGGCGCCCTCTGCTGGCCCACCGGGAAGGATGGCGGTGGCGCCCTCTGCTGGCCCACCGGGGAGGATGGCGGTGGCGCCCTCTGCTGGCCCACCGGGGAGGATGGCGGTGGCGCCCTCTGCTGGCCCACCGGAGTGCATGGTGGTGGCGGCGTCTGTTGGCTCACCGGAGAAGAGGATGGTGGCGCCCTCTGCTGCTGGCCCACCGGAGAAGAGGATGGTGGCGCCCTCTGCTGCTGGCCCACCGGAGAAGAGGATGGTGGCGCCCTCTGCTGCTGGCCCACCGGAGAAGAGGATGGTGGCGCCCTCTGCTGCTGGCCCACCGGAGAAGAGGATGGTGGCGCCCTCTGCTGCTGGCCCACCGGAGAGGAGGATGGTGGCGCCGTCTGCTGCTGGCCCACCGGAGAGGAGGATGGTGGCGCCGTCTGCTGCTGGCCCACCGGAAAGGAGGATGGTGGCGCCGTCTGCTGCTGGCCCACCGGAGAGGAGGATGGTGGCGCCGTCTGCTGCTGGCCCACCGGAGAGGAGGATGGTGGCGCCGTCTGCTGCTGGCCCACCGGACAGGATGGTGGTGCCGTTGGTTGTAGACCCACCGGAGTGCATGGTGGCGTCTGCCGGCCCACCGGACTGCATGGTGGCGTCTGCCGGCCCACCGGACTGCATGGTGGCATCTGCCGGCCCACCGGACTGCATGGTGGCGTCTGCCGGCCCACCGGACTGCATGGTGGCGTCTGCCGGTCCACCGGACTGCATGGTGGTGTCTGCCGGCCCACCGGAGTGCATGGTGGCGTCTGCCGGCCCACCGGAGTGCATGGTGGCGTCTGCCGGCCCACCGGAGTGCATGGTGGCGCCGTAGGTTGCAGACCCACCGGAGATGATGGTGGCGTCTGCCGGCCCACCGGAAATGATGGTGGCGTTTGTTGCAGACCCACCTGAGATGATGGCGTTGTCTTTTGCAGACCCACTGGGGCGAGAAGTAGCTGTGCCTCCCTAGCTGCACAGCCACTCATAGCCCCCCCCCTCAAGGGACGGATCCCAGACATCACCAGATAGGCCCACAGACGACAGGGGTGGGTGGGAGAGGGCTTGGAATGAGGCCGAACTTTTCTTTAATTTATCCATTAATTCCAAAGCCTTGTTCATCCTCTCCGCCATGGACATGTCTGCGAGGTTCGAATTTGGCTGGATCATTATGTCAGAGTTTGTAGGACGCGAACCCCAAGATGCAGAGGAGGCGGAAGGCGTTATACGGGAAAACATGATTTAATGTTCGAAATAAAGTAAAAACACAAACTAGGAACAGGCAAAATGGAAACAGGAACCAGAAAACAGAAAAACTGGAAATAGCAAACGGCTAACAGGATCTGGCTAACAGGAAAACAAGAAGCTAGGAGAAACCAACCGTAAATAGCTATAAGGAACAGCTTACCGCTATGACGACAGCGACAAGGACAGGTAGACATCGGCAATGACAATCAGGTAGTGATGACAATGATCCAGCAGTGACTGGAGGGTAGGGCAGGTATAAATAGCAGCTGGCTGATTGACACCAGGTGTGGCCAGGTGCCAATCAGCCACAGCTGAGGGGACACAGCACTCAGGGAGACAAGTAGGAAATAAAGATAAAATAAAAGTGCTGGATAGAAAACTAAGACAAACTCAGAAAAAACTAAAACACAGTCAAACTGTCAGGGACAAGCCTGACAATTGTCATTCAAATTTGAACTTTACGGTACAGATAAGAACGGAATTTCGTTGCATTAGCTCATGGTAGTGCAGGACAAAAAAGCAATAAGGTGCAGATATTAATAAATAGATTACTGTACAGATACATATATTGCACTTTTGCATATGCATCCAGGTTTATGGATGTATATTATCTTGTCTTTATACCCAGCGAGTTAATCCATTTTGGGGGGGAATTGAGGTGATAATTTTGATGCGTTCAAGAGTCTTAAGACATGAGGGAAGAAGCTGTTATAGAACCTGGAGATTCTGCTACGGAGGCTGCGGAACCTCTTTCTAGAGTCCAGCAGTGAAACCAGTCCTTGGTGGGGGTGGGAGAAGTCTCTGCAGATTTTCTGAGCCCTGGTCAGGCAGCGGCTTTTTGCGATCTCCTGGATAGGAGGAAGAGGAGTCTTGAGGAAATTTTCCGCCGTCCTCACCACTCTCTGCAGAGACTTCTAGTCAGAGGCACTGCAGGCTCCAGTCCAGACAGAGATGCTGTTGGTCAGCAGGCTCTCTATAGTGCCTCTGTAGAATGGGAGGAGGGAGCTGTGCTCTTTTCATCCGACGCAAAAAGTGCATACGCTGCTGAGCTCTTTTTACAAGAGCTCCGGTGTGTAGGGACCAGGTCATATTGTCAGTTATCTGCACCCCCAGGAACTTGGTGCTGCTTACCATCTCCACTGCTGTGCCGTTGATGAAGAGTGGAGCGTGGCTGGACTGGTGCTTCCTGAAGTCAACGATGATCTCCTTGGTCTTGTCGACGTTCAGGACCAGTTTGTTGGTTCTGCACCAGTCAACCAGATGTTTCACCTCCTCCCTGGCGTCCATGTCGTTGTTGTCACGGATGAGGCCCACTACTATTATCTAGTGGACCTGGCGCAGCAGTCATGGGTCATCAACGTGAACAGCAGCGGACTCAGGACGCAGCCCTGGGGGGAGCCGGTGCTCAGGGAGATGGCACGCTCACTCTCACAGACTGGGGTCTGTCTGTAAGGAAGTCAAGCAGCCAGTTGCATAGGATGGGTACTGAATCCGAATCCATTCATGAATATACAGTACTGGCCAAAAGTTTAGACACACCTTCTCATTTCAATGCATTTTCTTTATTTTAATGACTATTTACATTGTAGATTGTCACTGAAGGCATCAAAACTTTGACACCTGTGAAGTGAAAACCCTTTTAGGTGACTACCTCTTGAAGCTCATCGAAAGAATGCCAAAAGTGCGCGAAAAAGTAATCAGAGCAAAGGGTGGCTATTTTAAAGAAACTATAATATAAAACATGTTTTCAGTTATTTCTGTTACGACCGGGTCGCATGGTGCTGCGAGGTTCGTTCTCCCGGGATGCAAACGGACGACTCCGGACAGGACTTGCAGGTAGGAACATGATTTATTCTCATAAATCATGAAACGAAGACAGGAACAAACCAAATGAAGCGTGCCTAACACAAGGAAAGCTAGCGGAATAGCTTATAAGGAAAACACTAAGACGGGACTTAGCGTAAGACACGGAAAGGGAACTAGAAAACATTGAACGTAGAAGTTGCGTAAAGCAAACAAAGAAGCCAGACCGACTGACTGGCAAAGGCAGGCTTAAATAATGTCTCTGATTACAAACAGTTGCGCTTCCCGAACACAAGAGGCAGGTGAAAATAATAAGTAGCTATGGTAACCAACTCAGAGGTGCACAAACAGGAACTAAAGGAGTCCAAAACTAACAGAAAACACAAGTGACTCGAAAAACTTAAACAGACTATGATCCGGGCAGCGAATCATAACAATTTCACCTTTTTTTTTTGTTGAGTACATAACTCCACATGTGTTCATTCATAGTTTTGATGCCTTCTGTGACAATCTACAATGTAAATAGTCATGAAAATAAAGCATTGAATGAGAAGGTGTGTCCAAACTTTTGGCCTGTACTGTATGTGTAAATATATACTGTATGCTGGTCAGATTATCTGCAAACAATATTTTCTATATGCCTGCTATAATCACTATACTATGTACAAACCCCGTTTCCATATGAGTTGGGAAATTGTGTTAGATGATTTGATGTTCACACTCATAAACTTAATTTTTTTTTGCAAATAATAATTAACTTAGAATTTCATGGCTGCAACACGTGCCAAAGTAGTTGGGAAAGGGCATGTTCACCACTGTGTTACATGGCCTTTCCTTTTAACAACGCTCAGTAAACGTTTAGGAACTGAGGAGACACATTTTTTAAGCTTCTCAGGTGGAATTATTTCCCATTCTTGCTTGATGTACAGCTTAAGTTGTTCAACAGTCCGGGGGTCTCCGTTGTGGTATTTTAGGCTTCATAATGCGCCACACATTTTCAATGGGAGACAGGTCTGGACTACAGGCAGGCCAGTCTAGTACCCGCACTCTTTTACTATAAAGTCACGTTGATGTAACACGTGGCTTGGCAGGGGCGTCCATGGTAACGTTGCTTGGATGGCAACATATGTTGCTCCAAAACCTGTATGTACCTTTCCGCATTAATGGCGCCTTCACAGATGTGTAAGTTACCCATGTCTTGGGCACTAATACAGCCCCATACCATCACAGATGCTGGCTTTGGAACTTTGCGCCTATAACAATCCAAATGGTTCTTATCCTCTTTGGTCCGGAGGACACAACGTCCACAGTTTCCAAAAACAATTTGAAATGTGGACTCGTCAGACCACAGAACACTTTTCCACTTTGTATCAGTCCATCTTAGATGAGCTCAGGCCAGTGAAGCCGATGGCCTTTCTGGGTGTTGTTGATAAACGTTTTTCGCCTTGCATAGGAGAGTTTTAACTTGCACTTACAGATGTAGCGACCAACTGTAGTTACTGACAATGGGTTTCTGAAGTGTTCCTGAGCCCATGTGGTGATATCCTTTACACACTGATGTCGCTTGTTGATGCAGTACAGCCTGAGGGATCGAAGGTCACGGGCTTAGCTGCTTACGTGCAGTGATTTCTCCAGATTCTCTGAACCCTTTGATGATATTACAGACCGTCGATGGTGAAATCCCTAAATTCCTTGCAATAGCTGGTTGAGAAAGGTTTTTCTTAAACTGTTCAACAATTTGCTCACACATTTCTTGACAAAGTGGTGACCCTCGCCCCATCCTTGTTTGTGAATGACTGAGCATTTCATGGAATCTACTTTTATACCCAATAATGGCACCCACCTGTTCCCAATTTGCCTGTTCACCTGTGGGATGTTCCAAATAAGTGTTTGATGAGCATTCCTCAACTTTTTCAGTATTTATTGCCACCTTTCCCAACTTCTTTGTCACGTGTTGCTGGCAAATTATAAAGTTAATGATTATTGGCAAAAGAAAAAATTGTTTATCAGTTTGAACATCAAATATGTTGTCTTTGTAGCATATTCAACTGAATATGGGTTGAAAATGATTTGCAAATCATTGTATTCCGTTTATATTTACATCTAACGCAATTTCCCAACTCATACGGAAACGGGGTTTGTGTTTCTACTGGGGTTGTACAACATAGAAGATATGATAAATGATATAAATTTGAGCTTTTTTTTTTTTTTAAACATATGTTGATTACATTTTTTGACACACGGTTGACAGAAATACAACACAACAGAAGTCAAATGTTATCCCCCCCCAAAAAGGAATATTAAAAAAATCTGTCAAAAAAGTACAGGCAAATATTGACAGAACTGCACTTCCGAATGGCCCCAACATGGTGGAGCAACACACAAAAGCAAACAAAAGGCTCGTCAGTCATCATCATATCAACCACGTTTCAATCGGGGCCTAATTGGCCTTTACATATTTTAAGAAAGCACCCCATACTTCTTGGAATTTTACAGAACAACCATTCAACGTCAACCTAATTTTCTCCAATTTAAGGAAGTAAACAATATCTGTGACCCAGCGAGTGTGGCAGGGAGGCCCTGGAGCCTTCCAATTAAGCACAATGAGTCTTCCAGCCAACGAAGTAGCGAATGCGATTTGATACGTTTTGAATTTGCTGAGAGAAGATGACAGAGGGGCTACACCAAATAGTCCACTTAGAGGATGAAGTTCAATCTTTTTGCCAATTACCAAAGACAAAGTATTAAAAATGCCTGTCCATTAACTGCAGACGGGTGGGGAGAGCCAACACATATGTATTGAATTAGCTGGAGATTGTTGACATCCATCACATAATACAGAAATTCCGTCATACCTAGTCAGACCTTGGTATAATAAGGATGATGTATTAGCTTTCTGTTCCAGAGAACAGAAAGGAAGACTCATTAAATCTACTTAAAATCTGTATCCAGCTATCTTTTCTAAATCACCCCCCCAATGTGACTTACCGTATTTTTCGGAGTATAAGTCGCACCGGAGTATAAGTCGCACCTGCTGAAAATGCATGGTAAAGAAGGCAAAAAACATATATAAGTCGCACTGGAGTATAAGTCGCATTTTTTGGGGAAATTTATTTGATAAAACCCAACACCAAGAATAGACATTTGAAAGGCATTTTAAAATAACTAAAGAATAGTGAAGTGAAGTGAAGTGAAGTGAATTATATTTATATAGCGCTTTTTCTCAAGTGACTCAAAGCGCTTTACATTGTGAAACCCAATATCTAAGTTACATTCAAACCAGTGTGGGTGGCACTGGGAGCAGGTGGGTAAAGTGTCTTGCCCAAGGACACAACGGCAGTGACTAGGATGGCGGAAGCGGGGATCGAACCTGCAACCCTCAAGTTGCTGGCACGACCGCTCTACCAACCGAGCTATACCGCCGGTATAGTGAACAACAGGCTGAATAAGCGTGCGTTATATGAGGCATAAATAACCAACTGAGAACATGCCTGGTATGTTAATGTAACATATTATGGTAAGAGTCATTCAAATAACTATAACATATCGAACATGCTATACGTTTACCAAACAATCTGTCACTCCTAATCGCTAAATCCCATGAAATCTTATACGTCTAGTCTCTTACGTGAATGAGCTAAATAATATTATTTGATATTTTACGGTAATGTGTTAATAATTTCACACATAAGTCGCTCCTGAGTATAAGTCGCACCCCCGGCCAAACTATGAAAAAAAACTGCGACTTATAGTCCGAAATATACGGTAATTAAATTCAGAGACTCGGGCATAAAATGAAAAAAATTATTATGAATATGTGTAATTGATCCTTTTAAAGTTGGAAGTAGTGTCAAAAATAAATCCAAGTATGAAACCTGGGGAAAGTGTTACAAACAAAACTGCGGCTCTGTAGATATCTAAAAAAAAGTGTTGCTTATGGTGTGAACATTTATCACAAAGTTTTCAATATATACATCTTTAATGTTGTTGATCCCAAGACTTGACAACCTTAAAAATTAAAAAGGCACTATCGACAAGTGAAGGAGAGAAAGTATGATTAGCTGTGACGGGTGCAAGACAAGAAATAGTCTTTAAATCAAAACAGCGCTTAAATCCAGAATGAGGTTTTTACGACTGAATTTTTCATAAAACGAAAGTATATGAGTGAATGGGAGAGTGAACCAGAGCCCTATGAGGTACTGGTTTAGTTGAGTCAGCCTCCATAACCAGCCATAACAGAGGAGGATCAAATGCTTCATATTGCAGCCAATATTTAAGAATTTTAATGTTGGTGGCCCAGTATATGAGTAAGGGGATTCATATGGCCCAATACGTCGATGTGGACGGATATATACAGATATCGACAGTAACCATGCCAAGTATAGTATCACTGGACAGCTAGGCGGGGCACGGGACTGGAAACTGCTGGCAGACCTGGGCCAGAGACTCTGCTTCCCAGTTGAGATTGCGTCCACCAACCTGCGGCCAGATCTTGTTCTGTGGTCAGCTTCGCTCAGGCTCGTGTACATCCTAGAGCTCACGGTGCCCTGGGAGAGTGCAATGGAGGAGGCCTACGAGCGCAAGAAGTTGAGGTACACTGAGCTTGCAGCCGATGCGCAACAACAAGGCTGGAAAGCGAGGGTCCGCCCAGTGGAAGTAGGCTGCAGAGGGTTCGTGGCCACCTCAACATCCAGGCTCCTCGGGGAAATGGGAGTGCGAGGGAAGGCCCACCGGCAGGCAGTGAAAGACCTCTCAAAAGCCGCTGAAAAGGGGAGTCAGTGGCTGTGGGTCAAGCGAAGGGACTCCACCTGGGCTTTCAAGTGAGTGATGGCATCTAGGGAGTGATCCTGGGACGCTGGGACTCACTGCTGAACCCTCTGGAGGTGTCGTGGGCTTATCAGCGAAACACTGAGGAAGGGGGGCGCCCACTTGATAACCCAGAGGATGCCTTCACTCACTTGACCATCCCACAAAGTCGCATAGGTGTCTCAAGTATGCATTAGGGGATTGTAACATCTAGTCCTACACAACAGATCTATATGGTCAATACTACAATGGTTAGATAAATATTTTTTAATATCGAAACATCTTCTGACAATTTTGTTATTGTTTACAAATTTAAAAAAATAGGTCACTGAGTGGATCGTGAGATCGACAGGCGGATCGGTGCGGCGTCTTCAGTAATGCGGACACTGTATCGATCCGTTGTGGTGAAGAAGGAGCTGAGCCGGAAGGCAAAGCTCTCGATTTACTGGTCGATCTACGTTCCCATCCTCACCTATGGTCATGAGCTTTGGGTCATGACCGAAAGGACAAGATCACGGGTACAAGCGGCCGAAATGAGTTTCCTCCGCCGGGTGGCGGGGCTCTCCCTTAGAGATAGGGTGAGAAGCTCTGTCATCCGGGGGGAGCTCAAAGTAAAGCCGCTGCTCCTCCACATCGAGAGGAGCCAGATGAGGTGGTTCGGGCATCTGGTCAGGATGCCACCCGAACGCCTCCCTCGGGAGGTGTTTCGGGCACGTCCGGCCGGTAGGAGGCCACGGGGAAGACCCAGGACACGTTGGGAAGACTATGTCTCCCGGCTGGCCTGGGAACGCCTCGGGATCCCCCGGGAGGAACTGGACGAAGTGGCTGGGGAGAGGGAAGTCTGGGCTTCCCTGCTTAAGCTGCTGCCCCCGCGACCCGACCTCGGATAAGCGGGGGCTTATCCGATGGATGGAGGTCACTGAACACATAAGAGCTATGAGGCCAACAAACTAAAGATTTAAGTCAGAAACAGTAGTAGGATGTACTTTCAATATTTATTTGATATTGTTACACCGCCATCCTGTGTTTTTGTCTGATTATAATGGTGATCAAAAATGTAATCATTTTGAAATTTTCAAGTACCAGTATCAGCAGTGATATGACTAATACTGGCCCTGTAACTACTAGGTATTGGATTCATACCTACATTTGTAGAATTGCCCAAAACTAATATGAACAGAAGAATAAGTGTTTGGAACATTTCAACAGAAGGGTAGATAGAACCATGTTACAGTATAAAGTAACTGACTATAAACAGAAATAGTCTACCGATAATAGTTTTAACAATTAGAATAATCGAAAACGACCTAATGTTACCGCATACGTCAACCGGCCTCACAACCGCAGACTATGTGTAACCACACCAGCCCAAGACATCCACATCCAGCAGGTGCACCTCCATGATTGTCTGAGACCACCAGGACAGCTGCTGCAACAATTGGTTTGCATAACCAAAGAATTTCTGCACAAATTGTGAGAAACCGTCTCAGGGAAGCTCATCTGCGTGCTCGCCGTCCTCATCGGGGTCTCGACTTGACTGCAGTTCGTTGTCGTAACTGAGTTGAGTGGGCAAATGCTCAAATTTGATGGATGAATCAAACGGTTTTCACTGTTTAGGGCAAATGGCAGACAGCGCGTGTGGGAGAGCGGTTTGCTGATATAAACATTGTGAATCGAGTGGCCCATGGTGGGGATGGGGTCACCATACACCGTGACGAGATCCTGAGGCCCATTGACCATTCACCTGAGACCATCACCTCATGTTGCAGCATAACAATGCACGGCCCTATGTGCATTGGTTTGTACACAATTCCTGGCAGCTGAAAATATCCCAGTTCTTGCATGGCCAGCATACTCACCGGACATGTCACCCACTGAGCATGTTTGGGATGCTGTGGATCGACGTATACGACAGCGTGTTCCGGTTCCTGCCAGTATCCAGCAACATTGAAGAGAAGTGGACCAACATTCCACAGGCCACAATCAACAACCTGATCAACTCTATGCGAAGGAGATGTGTAGCAAATGGTGGTCATACCAGATACTGACTGCTTTTCTGACCCCACTCCAGACCACAATAAAGAAAAACTGCACATTTCAGTGTGGTCTTTTATTGTGGGTAGCCTAAGGCACACCTGTGCAATAATCATGCTGTTTAATCATCATCTTGATATGCCACACCTGTGAGGTGGGATGCATTATCTTGGCAAAGAAGTGCTCACTAACACAGATTGAGCCAAGATTTCATCCATCCATCCATTTTCTACAGCTTGTCCCTTTTGGGGTTGCGGGGGGTGCTGGAGCCTATCTCATCTGCATTCGGGCGGAAGGCGGGGTACAACCTGGACAAGTCGCCACCTCATCACAGGGCCTGAGCCAAGATTTGTAAACAATATTTGAGGTATATAGTAAAAGTTTTGAGTTCTTCTCATGAAAAATGGGAGCAAAAACAATAGTGTTAATTAATATTTTTGTTCAGTATATATCCTAATATAGATTTTAGGCCATCTGGCCCACCCCTACAGTCCACTGGTGACTGGACAATGAACTTATTAAAGTCAGGGTCACATTGTGATGGATGGATGCACTAACTGGATTTGGTCCTTTGCCGTTAAAAAAAACAAACAATCATAAATTGAACAGGCCCCATTCATCCGTTCGTTAATTTTACTGCAACTTATCGCGGGGAGCTGGATCCTTGTCGAACACATTTTTTAAGGTGAAAGGCGGACTTTTATTACTACGAAAGAATGTTTTAAATAATAAATAACTTTTAGTAGGCATTTTCATCTGAACCCTTGTCTTACTCAATAGTAAGAAACTGGTGGATGTCATGGTAGCAACACATTTTCACCATGAATGTATTATTTTATTCTCTACCGACTATCCGGTTCAGGGTCAGGAGTGAGCTGGAGTCTATCCCCGTTGTCTTTTGGCAAGGACTCTGGGGTGGTCGAGCCTTTTTAATTGCTGGCCCGAGCCTGTGGAATAAGCTCCTACCTGATCTGTGCAGCCTTTCATGAAAAAAAAACCAACCTGGACTCAGATGTTCTTTCCAATTACAGGCCAATCTCTAAGATCCCAATTCCATCAACGATGAGGCAGACATGCTAACCACACTTCCACTATGTGGCCTCACCATAATTTCCTTGGGGGTTATTGATGATAGCTCTAAATGGCATTAAAGGGAACCGATGATGAACGTCGTATTTTCTGACGTATACATTTTGCCACAATGCCAAAGTGTCAAATCATAAGGTTCACGCATTTTGCAGTGTGCTTGCACACTGTTTTGAATGCCTTATTTAACAGGGTTTTGCATCTGGCTATGTCGTGATGTCCCCGCGAGGTTGAATCACTTATTTAGACATTAAGTCAAGCTCTCAGCCATAGGCTATGGGTAAATACACAAAACAGGTAGGATCAAGTATTATTTTCATCTTATTGTGGCATGTGCATAGTAACACCAACAAGGAGCATGCAGTGACATAAATGCTGGTAATTTTAAATGCGGCTTTGAATATGCAGATGTACCCAGGTTTATGGTTAAGTGTCATGTCTGCGATCATGTTTTGTTTAAGTTATGTTCTGCTTGGTTTTTGGACTCTTTTTAGTTCCTGCTTTTTCACTCCCATGTCTTGTTTCTATGGTTCCCCATTAGTTTCACCTGTTCCACGTTTGGACTCATTGTGCACTCTTGTTTGTTTTGTCACCATAGCAACCCATTAGTTTTCACCTGTCCTTACGACTCACGCACCTGTCTTTAATCATGCCCAAATCCTTTGCACCATGGGAAAACAAACCACGCCAAAGTCCAAGTCTTGACAGATGTCGACAGCCTGATAAGTTTTTCTCCGCAAACAATTTGGATGAGACTTCTTGGGCGGTCCTGCGCGCGATGGAAGAGGAAACACTGCGCTACACCTCTGTGGAGGACAGAGACTTGATTTGGTCCGAGGACGGCACGGCGTCACCGCAGCCCCGGAAGCGCCACTCCAGACCAAGGACGTCAGGGAAGGCTTTTGCGAGCGTACAGCACACGGCGCTCCCGCAAGCTCCTCCTCCTCCGGGCGGAAAATAGACGGCCGCTAGCCTGCCAGCTCCAAGAGGACTCCACAGACCTGAATATTTTTTTTCCAAATTATTTTTCTTTTGATCACCCGCCTCCAACCAAAGACTCTAAAAATATGATAAGATATTACCAAGACATGTTTTTAGAAATAAGATCCTGTCAAGCCAATCCACCCAAATTTCATGCCCCGCCCCCCAGCACTCAAGCCACGCCCAAGTCACAAAAATGTTATTTTTTTTTACCCACAAAAGCCCAGGTGGGGGGGAAGGAAATACATTCTGGACAATTTAGAGGGGAGAATTCTGCCCCCCTCCTGACCTCCCTCCACCCACCCCAAAGAACGGTTCCAGACCGCGGGGAGCGCGTCTGGTATACGCTCCTTGAGGGGGGGCCAGGGCTGGGAACTGTTCAGGTGGGGTCGCTCAGTGTCATGCCAAGCCACAGCCTCTAGCACGGCCGCCACCCCCAGTTCTTTGGTCTGCCAAGCCACAGCCGCCAACCCGGCCGCCGCCACGGGTCTTTCGGCCTGCTAAGCCGCAACCTCCGGCCCGGCCGCCGCCACCAGTCTTTTGGTCTGCCAAGCCGCAACCACCAGCTAGGCCACCTCCACCTGCACCTGTTCCAAGGCTAGTACAAGCGCCAAGGCCAGCGCCATTAGCAGCACCACGGCTAGCTGCTCCACGGCTAGCACCTGTCGCTGCACCACGGCTAGCGCCCGTAGCTGCTCCTCACCGCCAAGCACCTCCAGTACCTGCACCACGTCAAGCCACTCCACGCCAAGTTCCTGTCACAGCTCCAAGGCTAGCATCACGGCTAGCACCCGTCGCAGCTCCACGACGCCAAGTGCCGCCAGTCGCAGCTCCACGACGCCAAGTGCCGCCAGTTGGAGCTCCACGACGCCAAGTGCCACCAGTCGCAGCTCCACGATGCCAAGTGGCGCCAGTCACAGCTCCACAACGCCAAGTGCCGCCAGTCGCAGCTCCATGACACCAAGCCAAGACCAAGACCCAAGCCAAGACCAAGACCCAAGCCAAGACCAAGACCCTCCATGCCAAGACCCACCATGCCAAGACCCGCCACACCAAGCTTTGCCGCCTGACGCGCCACGCCAAGCCTCGCCGCCTGCCACGATGACGACGCATCCACCTCCTCGTCGGCCACAAATGTGGCCATTCCATGGGGGTCCGCCACGCCAGGTACGCCGACCTCCTTGTCGGCCACAGATGTGGCCATTCCCAGGTCGCCCACCTCGTCAGGTGCAGCGGCGTTCTACGCGTCGTCGCCACATAACTCTGCCCCGGTGGATTGGGGGACACTTGGTCTGGCGACCCACCGCCATGTCCCCCTCCCGCCCTCCCATGACTCTTGATCATTGTTTTTTTTGGACATCTGGGATCTGTCCTTAAGGGAGGGGCTCTGTCATGTCTGGGATCATGTTTTGTTTAAGTTATGTTCTGCTTGGTTTTTGGACTCTTTTTAGTTCCTGCTTTTTCACTCCCTTGTCTTGTTTCCATGGTTACCCATTAGTTTCACCTGTTCCACGTTAGGACTCATTGTGCACTCTTGTTTGTTTTGTCACCATAGCAACCCATTAGTTTTCACCTGTCCTCACGACTCACGCACCTGTCTTTAATCATGTCTTCACTGTTTAAGCCTGTAGTTGCCAGGCAATCAGCCTGGCGACATCACACTCTCGATATACCCCTGACACACTTGATACCATCGTTCATGCTGCTCTTTGCTTCCGCAAGTAAGTTGTGTGTTTTTTATGCCACAGTTTGTGTCTTTTGTTTTGCCATGTTCATAGTTATGCATAGTCCAAGTTTTTGTTCCCTGCGTTAAGTTTTGTGCCTCCACTGTGAGCGCCTTTTGTTTGTTCCTTTTTTGAGTGTTAAAATTAAATATGTATTTACTTTCACGCCATGTCCGGTCCAAATCCTTTGCTTTATGGGAAAACAAACCACGCCAAAGTCCAAGTCCTGACATTAAGTTTACTTTGAACATGCAAACAAGTACAACTTGATACATCACAATTTTCAGTTTCTCTTTGCATGTCCGAAAAGTAGTAGAAAGAAGCAGAGCTTATTTAATCCTACCCTTTTTCCATTTCATAGCAATTTCTAACACATTTATTCACTTCCTGTTCTCAATTAATTCCCTTAATACTACAAAAAAAGTTTTCAAGAAAACAGATAGTTAAATAAGTTGTAATTAACATAGTGAGATAAATAAGATACTCTCATTTTCAATAAGGATGCAAGTATTTATCACAGTTCTTCTTTGTACTTTGTAAACATTTTGAGTTTGAACAGTTTCTTAAACTGGATCATTTTAGTACTTGGTTTGACTTCTCTGCTTAATACATCCCATAATTTAATTCCACATGCTAATATGAGTGGATGATGGTTGTAAGTGTTGTACAAATGTTTTAAATTACATTTTTCTCTCAGGTTCCATGCTCCTACTTTGTTGAGAATAATTGTTGTACATTCTTGAGTAGGAAATTATAGTTTGCTTTGTGCATCATTTTAGCTGTTTGCTGATTCAATCTATATGTTTATGAGGTTTGGAAAAAAATAGCGACTCAAATAACGGGTTATAAACATGACTGGAAGACAATTTACACCAAAGCATACTATGACCAATGTATAGCATCTAGACCGCAATGATGTGTCTTTAACGTTGATTAAAATCATCATAGGTCCACTTTAATGTAAAAAATTGTTGTTTAGCAATGCACAAATGACGAGGTTCACTCCTGGAGTTGTTTTGGGTACATCTTTTGACAACAATAACAAAAAAACGGTTCTGAATTGAACTGTAATATACTGGTTGGGGCATGTTGTAGAAACTTGTCCTTCAGAAGTCATCATGGAGCTGGGGGGGTCAAAAGAAAAGACACCCAATCCCAAAACAGAGGATGAAACTGTGACAAATCTACTCTTTCTCACTCCACTTTCTGCAAGTCGCTGCGCTATGGGATTTCGTCTCTTTGAGTTTAGGAGTCAGTGAATCTTGAGGCTCAGTGGTGTTCATTTCTATAATCCAATCCTTGTATAAAACCTCCCTTTGAACATCCACAGAAAAGCTGAAAGACAGCACATCTCCTTCCCTTATTTCGCCTGCTCTCTGCTGCTCTGATCCACACACAATGTCCGATGCACAGGCACCCGAATAGAGCTGGGGATAAGGCAGATCTAATTATGTTTGCTTATGGCGAAAGTTATGTATATTATACCTAAATCCTGAGATGAGGGCAAAAGTGATAACACGTTTCTAGATATAGCTCACCATTGTAATCAAAATTAAGCATCCATCCCACCAATCAGAATTAGTTTTGACTAAATATACAAAACCCAAAACCAGTGAAGTTGGCACGTTGTGTAATTCGTAAATAAAAACAGAATTCAATAATTTGCTAATCCTTTTCAACTTATATTCAATTGAATAAACTGCAAAGACAAGATATTTAATGTTCAAACTGAGAAACACTTTTTTTTGTTGTTGCAAATAATCATTAACTTAGAATTTAATGGCAGCAAAAAAGTTGTCACAGGGGCATTTTTACCACTGTGTTACATGGCCTTTCCGTTTAACAACACTCAGTAAACGTTTGGGAACTGAGGCGACCAATTTTTGAAGCTTTTCAGGTGGAAATCTTTCCCATTCTTGCTTGATGTACAGCTTAAGTTGTTCAACAGTCCGGGTATTTTACTATTCATATTGCGCCACACATTTTCAATGGGAGACAGGTCTGGACTACATGCAGGCCAGTCTAGTACGAAGCCACACTGTTGTAAATTTATTTTAATCAGCCCCTTAAAGCGGCTGCTAACAGAGGGTGCTAACTTTCCAATGTATTTAAGCGTTATATTCCGCCCTGGTGGCTCATGGCGTAACTACACACGTACAAAACCTGCCTCAAAGACACTGTCTTTAACATCCTCTACAACCTGTCGTCACGCTCGCTTTTCCTACATTCAAACAGCGTGCCGACCCAGTCACATAATACAGGTAAAAGCCAGTAAATTAGAATATTTTGAAAAACTTGATTTATTTCAGTAATTGCATTCAAAAGGTGTAACTTGTACATTATATTTATTCATTGCACACAGACTGATGCATTCAAATGTTTATTTCATTTAATTTTGATGATTTGAAGTGGCAACAAATGAAAATCCAAAATTCCGTGTGTCACAAAATTAGAATATTGTGTAAGGGTTAAATTTTGAAGACACCTGGTGCCACAAACTAATCAGCTGGTTAACTCAAAACACCTGCAAAGGGCTTTAAATGGTCTCTCAGTCCAGTTCTGAAGCCTACACAAACATGGGGAAGACTTCAGATTTGACAGCTGTCCAAAAGGCAACCATCGACACATTGCACAAGGAGGGAAAGACACAAAAGGTTATTGCTGAAGAGGCTGGCTGTTCTCAGAGCTCTGTGTCCAAACACATTAATGGAGAGGCAAAGGGAAGGAAAAACTGTGGTCAGAAAAAGTGTACAAGCGATAGGGATCACCGCGCCCTGGTCAAGATTGTGAAAAAAAACCCATTCAAAAATGTGGGGGAGATTCAGAAGGAGTGGACAGCTGCTGGAGTCAGTGCTTCAAGATCCACCACCAAGAGACGCTTGAAAGACATGGGTTTCAACTGCCGCATACCTCGTGTCAAGCCACTGTTGACCAAGAAACAGCGCGAAAAGCGTCTCACCTGGGCTAAGGAAAAAAAGAGCTGGACTGCTGCTGAGTGGTCCAAAGTCATGTTTTCTGACGAAAGCAAATTTTGCATTTCCTTTGGAAATCGAGGTCCCAGAGTCTGGAGGAAGACAGGAGAGGCACAGGATCCACGTTGCCTGAAGTCTAGTGTAAAGTTTCCACCATCAGTGATGGTTTGGGGTGCCATGTCATCTGCTGGTGTCGGTCCACTCTGTTTCCTGAGATCCAGGGTCAACGCAGCCGTCTACCAGCAAGTTTTAGAGCACTTCATGCTTCCTGCTGCTGACCTGCTCTATGGAGATGGAGATTTCAAGTTCCAACAGGACTTGGCGCCTGCACACAGCGCAAAATCTACCCGTGCCTGGTTTACGGACCATGGTATTTCTGTTCTAAATTGGCCCGCCAACTCCCCTGACCTTAGCCCCATAGAAAATCTGTGGGGTATTGTGAAAAGGAAGATGCAGAATGCCAGACCCAAAAACGCAGAAGAGTTGAAGGCCACTATCAGAGCAACCTGGGCTCTCATAACACCTGAGCAGTGCCAGAAACTCATCGACTCCATGCCACGCCGCATTAACGCAGTAATTGAGGCAAAAGGAGCTCCAACCAAGTATTGAGTATTGTACATGCTCATATTTTTCATTTTCATACTTTTCAGTTGGCCAACATTTCTAAAAATCCCTTTTTTGTATTAGCCTTAAGTAATATTCTAATTTTGTGACACACGGAATTTTGGATTTTCATTTGTTGCCACTTCAAATCATCAAAATTAAATGAAATAAACATTTGAATGCATCAATCTGTGTGCAATGAATAAATATAATGTACAAGTTACACCTTTTGAATGCAATTACTGAAATAAATCAAGTTTTTCAAAATATTCTAATTTACTGGCTTTTACCTGTATATGCGGTTTTTACACACACATGAGTGACTGCAAGGCATACTTGATCAACAGCCATACAGGTCACACTGAGAGTAGCCGTATAAACAACTTTAACACTGTTACAAATATGCGCCACACTGTGAACCCACACCAAACAAGAATGACAAACACATTTCGGGAGAACATCCGCACCGTAACACAACATAAACCCAACAGAACAAATACCCAGAATCCCTTGCAGCACTAACTCTTTCGAGACGCTACAATATACACCCTCGGTGGTGAGTTATCAGATTTTTCTTATGATTCATTCTTTCCTCAAATTTTTGAGTGGCATTTTTAAACTTTATTAGATTAGATAAGTGTAGAATTTCTCATAACCATTGTTTCTTCCTCCTGCTGGAGCGTTTTGTGTTAATACATTTTATAGCATATACGGCACCAATTATAGTTCGTCTTTGTTTTTGTGTTTTCCTCCTTTCGGAGGAAAACGATTGATCAACAATCGTGTTCCCATGTTTAGTTTTTACTAATTGGTTTTTATCTAGTCTGCACTTTGTCTGTGTTATTATTATTATTGGCTTTTATCTAGTTTGCACTTTGTCTGTATTATTACTATTATCATTATTATCGACTCATTCTATTTTTTATTTTCCTATTTTAATGATGTTGGATCTGTGTTGTTGTTGTTGGGGACAAGTGTTGTAAATTAGCTTTGGTTACAAACACTATGATGCATACATTGGATAACTGTTTCAGATGTCTATGTTTTTGTATCTGTCACTATTTCAAATAAACCTCTATTTTCGGTTGTTCCTATTTTTTTGGAACCTTTTTCGCCGACTCGTTTTTGTTAAAATAGATATTGTATTACCCTGACTCTGGAGGTGAAAGGAAGCTGTCAAAATAAAAGCCTGTCGAAGTTTCCCCTACTCTGCATCTGAGTCCTATCCTTTTGACCAAGCCTGACAAAAAGTCAATTATTGTGATCACTTCTGTTGCTAGCTGATGAATGATAGCCTTGCCTGGCCTGGCCCCATTGTATTGTGGCACTGGCCGGCCAGCCACACTCTAACTGTGAGAGAAAAAAGTGGACTCATGAAATAAAATAAAATAAAAATAAACAATCAATAAATATACAAACCCCGTTTCCATGAGTTGGGAAATTGTGTTAGATGTAAATATAAACGGAATACAATGATTTGCAAATCCTTTTCAACCCATATTCAATTGAATGCACTACAAAGACAAGATTTTGATGTTCAAACTCATAAACTTTATTATTTTTTTGCGAATAACAATTAACTTAGAATTTCATGGCTGCAACACGTGCCAAAGTAGTTGGGAAAGGGCATGTTCACCACTGTGTTACATGGCCTTTCCTTTTAACAACACTCAGTAAACGTTTGGGAACAGAGGAGACACATTTTTTAAGCTCCTCAGGTGAAAATCTTTCCCATTCTTGCTTGATGTACAGCCTAAGTTGTTCGGGGGTCTCCGTTGTGGTATTTTAGGCTTCATAATGCGCCACACATTTTCAATGGGAGACAGGTCTGGACTACAGGCAGGCCAGTCTAGTACCTGCACTCTTTTACTATGAAGCCACGTTGATGTAACACGTGGCTTGGCATTGTCTTGCTGAAATAAGCAGGGGCGTCCATGGGAACGTTGCTTGGATGGCAACATATGTTGCTCCAAAACCTGTATGTACCTTTCAGCATTAATGGTGCCCTCACAGATGTGTAAGTTACCCATGTCTTGGGCACTAATACACCCCCATACCATCACAGATGCTGGCTTTTCAACTTTGCGCCTATAACAATCCGGATAGTTCTTTTCCTCTTTGGTCCGCAGGACATGACGTCCACAGTTTCCAAAAACAATTTGAAATGTGGACTCGTCAGACCACAGAACACTTTTCCACTTTGTATCAGTTCATCTTAGATGAGCTCAGGCCCAGCGAAGCCGACGGCGTTTCTGGGTGTTATTGATAAACGGTTTTCGCCTTGCATAGGAGAGTTTTAACTTGCACTTACAGATGTAACGACCAACTGTAGTTACTGACAGTGGGTTTCTGAAGTGTTCCTGAGCCCATGTGGTGATATCCTTTACACACTGATGTCGCTTGTTGATGCAGTACAGCCTGAGGGATCGAAGGTCACGGGCTTAGCTGCTTACGTGCAGTGATTTCTCCAGATTCTCTGAACCCTTTGATATTACGGACCGTAGATGGTGAAATCCCTAAATTCCTTGCAATAGCTGGTTGAGAAAGGTTTTTCTTAAACTGTTCAACAATTTGCTCACGCATTTGTTGACAAAGTGGTGACCCTCGCCCCATCCTTGTTTGTGAATGACTGAGCATTTCATGGAATCTACTTTTATACCCAATCATGGCACCCACCTGTTCACAATTTGCCTGTTCACCTGTGGGATGTTCCAAATAAGTGTTTGATGAGCATTCCTCAACTTTATCAGTATTTATTGCCACCTTTCCCAACTTCTTTGTCACATGTTGCTGACATCAAATTCTAAAGTCAATGATTTTTTGCAAGAAAAAAAAAAGTTTATCAGTTTGAACATCAAATATGTTGTCTTTGTAGCATATTCAACTGAATATGGATTGGAAATGATTTGCAAATCATTGTATTCCGTTTATATTTACATCTAACACAATTTCCCAACTTATATGGAAACGGGGTTTGTATTAAAAGTTCTTTAACCGCCACCGGTGCGGCAACAAAAATGCGATAGAGACAAAAAAGTGCCCCATTTACACAACATACGACATAACTGTCATTGGCATGAGTCCTTGAATAACATGGTAGATCATAAAAAACAACAAAACAAACAAAAAAAACAGTTTTTTTTAATTACATCCAGTGTTTCCCACAGGGCAGGCATCTATTTGTGGTGGTGTGGTCGGGGGGTGGCGGCGATGACCAAGAAGAACGCGGAGTTGGAATATAATTACAACACTTTATGTACGTATTTATATACAGATTTGAACAATTAGTTATTCACTGAAATATATTTATTAATTGTGGTTCTTACAAAAAATATATCTTATAAAATATAAAAGCTAAAATGTCTCTTAAAGCTCTGCCCCTTTAATTAGTGCATACTAAATAATTTAACTTTAGCCTACAACTACAACCATATTATTTACCAGCAACATAAAGTGAAACAGAGGCAGAGGTGTATGTTTTGTCGTGGTCCTCTCTATAAGGCACATAAGAATATAAATTAGGACCCTTTTCATGAGAAAAGTGCATTTCTGATCTGACCCTGCTTTATTTTTCAGTGTTTGCTGAGTCTCACCTGTTCCCTCCGCCCTAATTTTTCTACTTGCCCGACTTCTCAAATCTACTTGCCCCAATATTTTTACTTGTCCTGCCTAGGCTTTTTTCTGGCTGTGTAGTGCTCATGGCTTATATCTTACTAAAATCCTTCCCGTTGACTATTTACAACACTACACAGTATTCATTATTATTATTATCTATAATTACATTTAAATGGCATTGCATACATGTAAAATTAAATGCTATTTCACATTATTTGACCAGTAGCAGTTACACCCATCTGAACAGGTTAGCCACCTGTTTAAAGCCCGATCACAGTTGAAATCTTGAAATGAAGGGCCTTTAATGGCCAAAACATTAACCTGGACAACATTTTAACAGCTGGTTGGCTCAGATTTTATTCTTTTCATTGCATTCACATGCTGCAGTGGACAGTGGACATTTTAGCTTGAGTATTAATGTAGTATCTGAAGCACCGTCTCCACGTGTGTTTATTGACAACAGGGTTATAACCTGGACACGTTAGCTCGTCGGTATGAAAACAGGTGATTGTTATTACGTCCGTCTGCCCTGGACACCGAGTCAAACAGCGGCGGTGTTAATGAAGCAGCGTCAGGCTGTTCACCGTCAGTGAAACGCTCGGTGAAATCGCGGATTAACGTTAAATATATGACGAGCCGCGAGCGATGCAGCTATAACCTATCTACCATAACCTATATTACCCTTGTATTTTGATCCCGTCCGTCCGTCCGTCCGTCTTCGTCTTCTTCGTCTCCTTCTTCTGGCCCACCAGGTGAATTAAGTGCTATTGGCGGAGTTACAATGCATAGTAGGCTACCGCCACCTACTGCACCGGAGTTGTAACTACAAGATACATTCACAGACAGAGTCCCATTGCTTTTATGAGCGGTCGAGCGAGTCAAAAGCCGAAAAATCCATTTGTGGCGGACGTAATTCTTTCGTGGCGGGCCGCCACAAATACATGAATGTGTGGGAAACACTGACATCGCATGTTAGTCTGAATTGAAATCAGAACAGCCTTAATGTGTATGCAATTGTGTCCCACACATACCAATCATGCCAGGAGAGGGAATTCCAACCAAACGTGATGGACTTTCGGTGTGATGTAGCGCAGGAGGGTTCAAGGTTCAAATACCGCTTTAATGTATAAATATGAATGAATGTTGGTCAGAAAAGCTGATGGCGCAAATTGACAGCCATGTTTGTGTCGGTCTACCCCAGACTATATGGCTTGAGATGTAGCTTACCAACACCTATGTGTGACTGGACTGAATGACTAATGGGCTCTCACAGTAAAGCACTTTGGTGTCTAAAAAGGTGCTATATAAATCCAATCAATTATTGTTATTACTACTGCATGATACCTGCCATGTTGCGCAACAGAAACATACAGAAGCGTGATAAAAACATCTCTCCACTGGGAGCTCCTGGCAGAAAAAAAATGAGAACCACTGGTCTAACGGCAGTGACATTTTAAGTGGTTAAAATGCACACATCTATATGTACTGGTGGCATAAATCAGCCTTTTACTAATTTACATGAAACTGTACAAAGGGGTGCTGTAGGTCATGTGCCAAAGAAGAGCACATTAAATATTGGTACAGCTCCAGATAAAAGTGCTGTTCAATGATTTAGCCCCCACACCCTCATCTTGTTAACCTCGTAACATTTGCTGACATTTTCCTTACATTCTAATTGAATAATGCATAGACCTAATGACACAATTCAGGCATATGTAAGAGTTGTGCATCTGTGAAGATGTACGATTTGGTGCAGGTCCAATTATAGATTATTGTTCATGGTTTTGGCAGAGGTCCGTGCTGTAGTGCGTTTCCGCGTTTATTCTTTATCCTGTTTTAAAATCAAACTTAACAAAGTCAATTTAAGACGGGCTGTACCATATAATCGCTCTTTTCCGAGTTGTATTGATGTTGTCCCAGACGTAGGCGGGCCTTTGAGCTTTTTCAAAGTTTGAAGACTTTACAAAATTTACTGTCACGTGTGGGGTCGCATCTCACTGCGGGGTCGTTCCTCCCAGATGCAAAACGGACAACTCCGGACAAAGCGTGAGGTAGGAACATGATTTAATCCATAAATCATACACAGTACAACATGCGGGAAACAAACAAAAGGAAAGTGTGCCGTTTGCACGAGAAGCTAAATAGCCAAAACTTAGCACAGGAATCATTAGCCAAGAAAACAAGGAATACCCGACGTGACTGTTGCATTCGCAAACAATGAAGCCAGACCGAGTGTGGCGAGCAACGTCAATAAATAGCTCTCTGATTAGTGCCGAATACTAATCAGAGGCAGGTGAAACCAATTAGTACCCATGGTAACCAAAACAATTCCAGAAGTGCACAAATCAGAAACTCAGGGAGTCCAAAATTAACAGAACATAACTAAACAAAACATGACCACGGATCATGACAAAAACAACAATAAATGTTAATATACCTTATTTTCCCGATCTACTCGTCGGCCACGGATGTGGCCATTGTTTTGGGAAATATTCGACATCGTGTCATCCGGACCAAAGGGGAAGCGAACCATCCAGATTGTTATCGACGCAAAGTTCAAAAGCCAGCATCTGTGATGGTATGGGGGTGCATTAGTGCCCAAGGCATGGGTAACTTACACATCTGTGAAGGCACCATTAATGCTGAAAGGTACATACAGGTTTTGGAACAACATATGCTGCCATCTAAGTGCCGTCTTTTTCATGGACGCCCCTGCTTATTTCAGCAAGACAATGCCAAGCCACATTCAGCACGTGTTACAACAGCGTGGCTTCGTAAAAAAAGATTGCGGGTACTTTCCTGGACTGCCTGCAGTCCAGACCTGTCTCCCATCGAAAATGTGTGGCGCATTATGAAGCGTAAAATACAACAGCGGACTGTTAAACGACTTAAGCTCTACATAAAACAAGAATAGGAAATAATTCCACTTTCAAAGCTTCAACAATTAGTTTCCTCAGTTCTCAATCGTTTATTGAGTGTTGTTAAAAGAAAAGGTGATGTAACACAGTGGTGAACATGCCCTTTCCCAACTACTTTGGCACAAGTTAAATATTTTTTGCCAAAAAAAAGTAAAGTTTATGAGTTTGAACATCAAATATCTTGTCTTTGTAGTGCATTCAATTGAATATGGGTTGAAAATGATTTGCAAATCATTGTATTCCGTTTATATTTACATCTAACACAATTTGCCAACTCATATGGAAACGGGGTTTGTACATTGTGGTGCAGTCTTCAGCCATATGGCCAAGCCCTATATCAGGAGTAACATTAAGAGCCTTTGTAACCTGTTGGCTTACTTACTACTGAAAGAGAAGTTGTCCAGTATGTTCACTATTTTATTAATACCAAAATTGTTATTTGTTTGCATTAAGAAACATATGTCTAATGTATTATAACATTTTCCGTTAAAATAAAGCCAGTAATGACATATTTTGTGGTCTCCTTTATTTTGAAAAGTTCAGAAATACATTTTGGTACCAGTACTAAAATACTGCTGTCAGGGCAATCCTATTAGGGCCCTTCAGGACGTGTGTATGGAGGTCCCTAATTTGGTGCTCCACCCCTGATTACACTGAAAAAAAGAGCTGACAAAATATAACATAAAAGACTACATTTTAGGAAAAAAATATGGCAAAATTGATTATACTTGTACAGCACATTTCTGCCTTGACACTATTTTCACATTCACTCATTCACACATACATATTCACACACTGATGGCGGGAGCTGCCATGTAAGGCACTAACCACGACCCATCAGGTGCAAGGCTGAGGCGTCACAACAAGGACACAACAGACGTGACTAGGATGGCGGAAGCCGGGATCGACCCGGGAACCCTCAAGTTGCTGGCACGGCCGTTCTACCACACGAGCCATGCCGTCCCCTAATACTAAAAACTTGTGAAATGATCCGTCAATCCATCTAATTCATTTTACTTGATAATACATCCTAAATTGTATATATCTAGGATTAGCACAGAGCTGGGCAAATATTTTGAATCGGGGGCCACATTGAGAGAAAACGTGTGTCTGGGGGGCCAATGTGTATGTGTGTATAAATGATATATACTCATTTAGCTGTAAAAATCTGCTGTACAGTATGTGTGTTTGGGTGCCACGAACACTAATACCAAAAGTCACAATGTCCTCAAAAAAACGGAATGGAATTTTACAGTTTTTTACGTAATGCGCCACTCAAAATGGACATGAAAATAAAGAAAGTGGGATTTACGATATTAACTATGAACAATAAAACACTGAATATTAACAACATATGAACATCGCTCCTCTTTTACTTGTCAGCTCCTCGATAGACATCTTTTGCAATCAAGCAAAACACAACAAAAATGTAACAAACATCAAAATATGAATGCAAAGGGTAATAAATACCTACAACATGATATATTATCACTTATATCCATACATCCACTGTAATGATACCAAGTACAATAGCGTATCTAGTCGATACTATTATGATTACATCTATATTTTTATCGTCACAAAATCTTTTTTCCTTTTTTTTAAATTCATGTTATGTTTATAAACTGAGGAAATACGTCCCTGGACACATGAGGACTTTGAATATGACCAATGTATGATCCTGTAACTACTTTATATCGGACCTAAACTTGTAGTATCATCCAAAACTAATGTAAAGTATCCAAACAGAAGAATAAGTGATTATTACATTTTAACAGAAGTGTAGATAGAACATGTTAAAAGAGAAAGTAACCAGACAGTAAATGAACAAGTGGATTAATAATCAATTTTTACAGCTTGTCCCTCATAATTTTGACAAAATAGAATGAGAAATGACACAATATGTTACTGCATACGTCAGCAGACTAATTAGGAGCCTTTGTTTGCTTACTTACTACTAAAAGACAAGTTGTCTTGTATGTTCAGTATTTTCTTTAAGGACAAACTTGCAATAAGAAACATATGTTTATGTTAAACATGCACCTGGGGATAAGTTGATTGGCAACACTAAATTGGCCCTAGTGAATGAATGTGAGTGTGAATGTTGTCTATCTGCGATGAGGTGGCGACTTGTCCAGGGTGTACCCCACCTTCCGCCCAAATGCAGCTGAGATAGGCTCCAGCACCCCCTGTGACCCCGAAAAAGACAAGCGGTAGAAAATGAATGGATGGATGAACATCGCTCCTCTTTTATTTCTCAGACCAGCTTCTCGATAGTTGTGTATCTTTTACAATAAAGCAAAACACAACAAAAATGTAACAAACACCAAAATATGAATGCAAAGGGTAATAAACACCTACAATATGATATATTATCACTTTTATCCATACATCCACTGTAATGATACCAAGTACAATAGCGTATCTTGTCGATACTACTATGATTACATCTATATTTTTATAACATGATATATTATCACCGGTCGCCCAGGGGGGTCCCCACATCTGCGGTCTCCTCCAAGGTTTCTCATTGTCATCCCATTGGGTTTAGTTTTTTTCTTGCCCTGATGTGGGATCTGAGCCGAGGATGTCGTTGTGGCTGGTGCAGCCCTTTGAGACACTCGTGATTTAGTGCTATATAAGCAAACATTGATCGATTGATTGAGACGCCCGAACCACCTCATCTGGCTCCTCTCTACGTGGAGGAGCAGCGGCTTTACTTTGAGCTCCTCCCGGATGACAGAGCTTAGAAAGGACAGATTTGAAATCCATCCATCTTCTTCCGCTTATCCGAGGTCGGGTCGCGAGGGCAGCAGCCTAAGCAGGGAAGCCCAGACTTCCCTCTCCCCAGCCACTTTGTCCAGCTCCTCCCGGTCGATCCCGAGGCGTTCCCAGGCCAGCCGGGAGACATAGTCTTCCCCGTGGCCTCATACCGGTCGGACTTGCCCTAAACACCTCCCTAGGGAGGCGTTCGGGTGGCATCCTGACCAGATTTAAGTCCCATCTTAAATCTCATTTGTATACTCTAGCCTTTAAATAGACCCCCCTTTTAGACCCGTTGATCTGCCGTTTCTTTTCTGCTCTGCCCCCCTCTCCTTCGTCCTTCCTCGTAGCTGTCCAAAGTCGTGACCCAGGGTGGACCACTCATCTGTGCATCAGTTGGTGACATCCCTGCGCTGCTGACCTGTCTCCACTAAAGATGATCTCCTGCTGGCCCCGCTATGGACTGGACTCTCACACTATTATGTTAGATCTACTATGGACTAGACTCTCACAATATTATGCTAGATCCACTCAACGTTCAATGCACCGGTCGCCCAGGGGTCCCCACATCTGCGGTCTCCTCCAATGTTTCTCATTGTCATCCCATTGGGTTGAGTTTTTTTCTTGCCCTGAAGTGACATCTGAGCCGAGGATGTCGTTGTGGTTTGTGCAGCCCTTTGAGACACTCGGGATTTAGGGATATATACGTAAACTTTGATTGATTGATTGAGACGTCCGAACCACCTCATCAGGCTCCTCTCGATGTGGAGGAGCAGCGGCTTTACTTTGAGCTCCTCCCGGATGACAGAGCTTAGAAAGGACATATTTGAAATCCATCCATCTTCTTCCGCTTATCCGAGGTCGGGTTGCAGGGGCAGCAGCCTAAGCAGGGAAGCCCAGACTTCCCTCTCCCCAGCCTCTTCGTCCAGGTCTTCCCAGGGGGTCCCGAGGCGTTCCCAGGCCAGCCGGGAGACATAGTCTTCCCAACGTGTCCTGGGTCTTCCCCGTGTCCTTCTACCGGTCAGACGTGCCCTAAACACCTCCCTAGGGAGGCGTTCAGGTGGCATCCTGACCAGATTTCATTCCCATTTTAAAACTAATTTGTATACTCTAGCCTTTAAATAGACCCCCCTTTTAGACCAGTTGGGGCACAGATTCGGGGACCACAGATAAGGCCGCTAGCTGTCCAAAGTCGGGACCCAGGGTGGACCACTCATCTGTGCATCAGTTGGGGACATCTCTGTGCTGCTGACCTGTCTCCGCTCAAGACGATCTCCTGCTGGCCCCACTATGGACTGGACTCTCACACTATTTTGTTAGATCCACTATGGACTAGACTCTCACAATATTATGCTAGATCCACTCGACGTCCATTGCACTGGTCCCCCAGGGGTGGGGTCCCCACATCTGCGGTCCCCTCCAAGGTTTCTCATTGCCATCCCATTGGGTTGAGTTTTTTTCTTGCCCTGATGTGGGATCTGAGCCGAAGATGTCGTTGTGGCTTGTGCAGCCCTTTGAGACACTCGTGATTTAGGGCTATATAAGTAAACTTTGATTGATTGATTGAGATGCCCAAACCACCTCATCTGGCTCCTGTCCATGTGGAGGAGCAGCGGCTTTACTTTGAGCCCCTCCCGGATGACAGAGCTTAGAAAGGACATATTTGAAATCCATCCATCTTCTTCCGCTTATCCAAGGTCGGATAGCAGCCTAAGCAGGGAAGCCCAGACTTCCCTCCCCCCAGCCATTTCGTCCAGCTCATCCCGGGGGATCCCGAGACGTTCCCAGGCTATCTGGGAGACATAGTCTTCCCAACGTGTCCTGGGTCTTCCCCGTGGCCTACTACCAGTCAGACGTGCCCTAAACACCTCCCCAGGGAGCAGTCGGGTGGCATCCTGACCAGATGCCCGAACCACCTCACCTGGCTCCTCTCGATGTGGAGGAGCAGCGGCTTTACTTTGAGCTCCCTCCGGATAGCAGAGCTTCTCACCCTCTCTCTAAGGGAGAGCCCCGCCACCCGGCGGAGGAAACTCATTGCGGCCGCTTGTAATAATACCATCCATCCATCCATTTTCTACCGCTTGTCCCTTTTGGGGTCGCGGGGGGTGCTGGAGCCTATCTCAACTGCATTCGGGCGGAAGGCGGTGTACACCCTGGACAAGTCGCCACCTCATCGCAGGGCCAACACAGATAGACAGACAACATTCACACTCACATTCACACACTAGGGCCAATTTAGTGTTGCTAATCAACCTATCCCCAGGTGCATGTCTTTGGGGGTGGGAGGAAGTTGGAGTACCCGGAGGGAACCGACGCAGTCACGGGGAGAACATGCAAACTCCACACAGAAAGATCCCGAGCGCAGGATCGAACCCAGGACTACTCAGGACCTTCGTATTGAGAGATGCTACCTCAGTAGAAGCATTTAAGTCCCATCTTAAAGGCCTACTGAAACCCACTACTACCGACCACGCAGTCTGATAGTTTATATATCAATGATGAAATCTTAACATTGCAACACATGCCAATACGGCCGGGTTAGTTTACTAAAGTGCATATCCTGTTGAAAACGTCTCGGTATGATGACATCAGCGCGTGACATCGCAGATTGTAGAGGACATTTTGAGACAGCATGTGGGCCAGCTATTAAGTCGTCTGTTTTCATCGCAAAATTCCACAGTATTCTGGACATCTGTGTTGGTGAATCTTTTGCAATTTGTTCAATGAACAATGGAGACAGCAAAGAAGAAAGCTGTAGGAGGGAAGCGGTGTATAGCGGCCGACTTTAGCAACACAAACACGGCCAATGTTTCATTGTTTACATTCCCGGAAGATGACAGTCAATCTTTACCATTGGCCTGTGGAGAACTGGGACAACAGAGACTCTTACCAGGAGGACTTTGAGTTGGATACGCAGACACGGTACAGTGAGTACGCATGCAGCTGCGGCTTCCAAATATTTGATCGCTTGCCCGTACGTGCGTGCCGCTATGTGCATGTCACGTACGTAACTTTGGGGACTTTGGGGAAATATATGTGCTATATGAACTTTGGGGAGGTGAACGGTACTTTGGGCTGTGGGATTGAGTGTGTTGTGCAGGTGTTTGAGTTGTATTGGCGAGTTATATGGACGGGAGGGGGTAGGTGTTTGTTATGCAGAATTAATTTGTGGCATACTAAATATAAGCCTGGTTGTGTTGTGGCTAATAGAGTATATATATGTCTTGTGTTTATTTACTGTTTTAGTCATTCCCAGCTGAATATCAGGTCCCACCCGGGCCTCTGAATCGCTCCCACTGCCCTCTAGTCCTTCACTCTCACTTTCCTCATCCACAAATCTTTCTTTCTCGCTCAAATTAATGGGGTAATCGTCGTTTTCTCGGTCCGAATCGCTACCGCTGCTGGTGGCCATGATTGTAAACAATGTGCGGATCTGAGGAGCTCCACAACCTGTGACGTCACGCTACTCGTCTGCTACTTCCGGTACAGGCAAGGCTTTTTTTATCAGCGACCAAAGGTTGCGAACTTTATCGTCGATGTTCTCTACTAAATCCTTTCAGAAAAAATATGGCAATATCGCGAAATGATCAAGTATGACACATAGAATGGACCTGCTTTCCCCGTTTAAATAAGAAAATCGCATTTCAGTAGGCCTTTAAAACTCATTTGTATACTCTCGCGTCTAGCCTTTGAATAGACCCCCTTTTTAGACCAGTTGATCTGCCGTTTTTTTTCTTTTCTCCTCTGCCCCCCTCTCCCTTGTGGAGGGGGGGAAACACAGGTCCGGTGGCCATGGATGAAGTGCTGGGGCCCGGGGTGGACCACTCGTCTGTGCATCGGTTGGGGAAATCTCTGCGTTGCTGACCCGTCTCCGCTCGGGATGGTCTCCTGCTGGCCCCACTATGGACTGGACTGTCACTATTATGTAGATGTACTATGCACTGGACTTTCACAATATTATTTCAGACCCACTCAACGTCCATTGCATCCGGTCTCCCCTGGGGGGGTTACCCACATTTGCGGTCCTCTCCAAGGTTTCTCATAGTCATTCTCATTGACGTCCCACTGGGGTGTGAGTTTTTCCTTGCCCTGATGTGGGCGCTGAACCGCGGATGTCCGTGTGGCTTGTGCAGCCCTTTGAGACACTTGTGATTTGGGGCTATATAAATAAACATTGATTGATTGATTGTGAGGCACGTGCACTATGTTACGTCTTCGACGCATGGCTGCGATTGTCGTGTTCCTTCCAAGGCAGAAAACAAGCAGGAGCGGCGTACAGGTAAGATTAAGGTATATTTTAATTATTTTAAGGCAGGATCAAAAACACAAAACAGAGGACGCTAGCAAGCGTGGAGCTAAACAAAAACCAAAATGTCACCAAGGGTGAAAAACGGGGAATGCTGGAGGGCAGAATAATCTAAAGAGCAAGGAGAAAACCAGGGGGACATACATGTTGCCTATTGCAAACATTGACCCAGCCACTACTGCTGGATGACAGGAAACTATAAAGGGGAGTGATTAACCAAAACACCTGGTGGGAACACTAATTGCAAAACTAAGACAGGTGAGGAGAATCAGTGCCCATGGAAACCAACAGTTAACATGGAAAGAGGGTGCACCCAGGAAACAGACTAAAACAGAAACATTACCAACATAAATCATGTCACGATCCGGGTAACGGATCATGACACACTAACCCCTGTTACACCGTGCTGCCCCTTGTAATAATAATAAAAAAATATTTTTAAAGTAGAGAACACCATTGAGTTAGTTGACTGATGAACATTATCACATAATTTATTCAGACAGTATTAGAGATGTCCGATAGTATCGGCCGATAAATGCATTGAAATGTAATATCGGAAATTATCAGTATCGTTTTTTTTATTATCGGTATGTTTTTTTTTTTTTTTTTAATTAAATCAACATAAAAAACACAAGATACACTTACAATTAGCGCACCAACCTAAAAAACCTCCCTTCACACAAAAGGGTTGTTTCCTTCTGTTATTAATATTCTGGTTCCTACATTATATATCAATATATATCAATACAGTCTGCAAGGGATACAGTCCGTAAGCACACATGATTGTGCGTGCTGCTGGTCCACTAATAGTACTAACCCATACTTGCCAACCCTCCCGGATTTTCCGGGAGACTCCCGAAATTCAGCGCCTCTCCCGAAAACCTCCCGGGACGAATTTTCTCCCGAAAATCTCTCGAAATTCTGGCGGAGCTGGAGGCCACACCCCCTCCAGGTTTATTGTTAGGCAGTTTCATTAACGTCCTCCCAGCGAGGCAAAAACACGCAACAACAGTAGTCACGTTTTGTCTACCGTAAAGCAGTTCGTCTGCCGTAAACAGCAATGTTGTGACACTCTTAAACAGGACAATACTGCCCTCTACTGTACATGCATATGTGACATTAACATCTACGGCTTTTAGAGAGTGCAGTGCACAACTGCGCACACAACAAGGAGACAAAGCAGAATGCATCATCAGAGAGGGTGTTCAGCATGGTTAGAAAAATAGTGACAGAGAATAGAACAAGGATGGACAATTCAACCCTTAACTCAACAATGAGCAGATGAGTGTTATGTGTGTGTATATGTGTAAATAAAGTAACACTGAAATTCAAGTATTTATTTTATATATATATATATATATATATATATATATATATATATATAATAAAATAAATATATATATATATAGCTAGAATTCACTGAACGTCAAGTATTTCTTATATATATATATATATATATATATAGCTAGAATTCACTGAAAGCCAAGTATTTCTTATATATACTGTATATATATATATATATATATATATATATATATATATATATATATATATACATATATATATATATATATATGTGTGAAATACTTGACTTGGTGAATTCTAGCTGTAAATATACTCCTCCCCTCTTAACCACGCCCCCAACAACGCCCCCACCCCGCCCCCGACCACACACCCCGCCACCCTCCACCCCCCACCTCCCGAAATCGGAGGTCTCAAGGTTGGCAAGTATGTACTAACCTTTAACAGTTAATTTTACTAATTTTCATTAATTACTAGTTTCTATGTAACTGTTTTTATATTGTTTTACTTTCTTTTTGTCATGTCTGTGTGATCATGTTTTGTTTTAGTCATGTTCTGTTTTGTTTTTGGACTTTTTGCTTTGTTTTGTCACCATAGCAACCCATTAGCTTTCACCTGTCACGTCACGCACCTGTTCCACGTTTTGAGCCATGCACCTGTTTTCGTTAATCATGTCGGTAGTATTTAAGTTCATTGTTTTCAGTTGTTCGTCCTGGTGTCATATCTTTTCTGACCCTGCTATCTTTCAAGACGTGGACTATGGGGGGCGGCATGGCGTAGTGGGTAGAGCAACCGTGCCAGAAACCTGAGAGTTGCAGGTTCGCTCCCCGCCTCTTACCATCCAAAAATCGCTGCCGTTGTGTCCTTGGGCAGGACACTTCACCCTTTGCCCCCGGTGCCACTCACACCGGTGAATTGAATGATGAATAAGTGGTGGTCGGAGGGGCCGTTGGCGCAAATTGCAGCCACGCTTCCGTCAGTCTACTCCAGGGCAGCTGTGGCTATGAAAGTAGCTTACCACCACCAGGTGTGAATGATTGATGGGTTCTACATGTAAAGCGACTTTGGGTACTTAGAAAAGCGCTATATAAATCCCAGTTATTATTATTATTATTATTATAATTATTATGGTGTGTTTGTTTTACCGAGATGCAAGTAACGCTGGACTGGTCATGGCGTGAAGGTGAATACATATTTATTTAAAACACTCAAAGGAACAAAAAGCGCGCTCAAGGCGGATGTACAAATTTGATTAACGAAACAAAAAGACTTGCACGTGGGCAAAAAACTGTGAACAATTAAACAAAAACACTAACTCTGGCATTAATAAACAACAAACTTACTTGGCATGGACTATGAAGTGCGCAGAGGTAAAAGTGTGACAGGGGTATGAATCCGGGATTTCGCCAGAACGACGAACTGAAAACAATGAACTTAAATACTACCGACATGATTAACGAAAACAGGTGCGTGGCTCAAAACGTGAAACAGGTGCGTGACGTGACAGGTGAAAGCTAATGGGTTGCTATGGTGACAAAACAAAACAAAAAGTCCAAAAACAAAACAGAACATGACTAACACAAAACATGATCACACTGACATGACACTTTTTTATTCAAGAAAATGTTTTTAATTTATTTATCTTATTTTATTTTATTAATTTTTTTTTAAAGTACCTTATCTTCACCATACCTGGTTGTCCAAATTAGACATAATAATGTGTTGATTCCACGACTGTATATATCGGTTGATATCGGTATCAGTAATTAAAGAGTTGGTCGGACATCACATTCCGACCAGAGGATTTTATCGAGACCAATTTTGGTCAAGTCACGGACCACCGCGCTTCCACAATAAAAGGTAACGGACATCACTTTAAATCAGGGGGGGTCAAACTCATTTGGAGATAAAATCTACCCCCAAGTGGGCCAAGCTGGTAAAATCACGGCACGATAACTTAAAAATAAAGACAATTTCTGATGGTTTTATTTTGTTTAAAAATAGACCAAGCACATTCTGAATATGCACAAATCATAATGTTTATTTTAATTTAAAAAATTTTTTTTACACTTAATAGTATTCTATCTTTATTTGTCGTTATTTATACTGTCTAGGGATGTCTGATAATGGCTTTTTGCCGATATCCGATATTGTCCAACTCTTAATTACCGATACCGATATATACAGTCGTGGAATTAACACATTATTAATAGAGATGTGTTAAAATGTAATATCGGAAATTATGGGTATCGATTTTGTTATTATCAGTATCGTTTTAATTTATTTATTTATTCTTTTTTTTTATCAAATCAACATAAAAAACACAAGATACACTTACAATTAGTGCACCAACCCAAAAAACCTCCCTCCCCCATCCCTCATTCATACAAAAGGGTTGTTTCTTTCTGTTATTAATATCCTGGTTCCTACATTAGATATCAAAATACCGTATTTTCCGCACCATAAGCCGCCCTGGGTTATAAGCCGCGCCTTCAATGAACGGCATATTTCAAAACTTTGTCCACCTATAAGCCGCCCCGTGTTATAAGCCGCATCTAACTGCGCTAAAGGAATGTCAAAAAAACAGTCAGATAGGTCAGTCAAACTTTAATAATATATTAAAAACCAGCGTGATGTGGGCGCGCATGGAGTCGTATATCAACATGGACGGAGCTGCGTGAAAAAAGCCACCCGGCCTCTTCGCGCAAACTTCCCTTAACCACTCGCTCATCTTTTCTTCATCCATCCATCCCTTCGAGTTAGCTTTTATGATGACGCCGGCTGGAAAGGTCTCTTGTGGCAAGGTCTTCCTTTTGAATATCACCATGGGTGGAAGTTTCTGGCCATTAGCATGGCAAGCTAGAACCACAGTGAAGGATGACTTCTCATTCCCTGTGGTGCGAATATTCACCGTACGTGCTCCCGTTGTATCCACAGTGCGGTTCACAGGAATATCAAAAGTCAGTGGAACCTCGTCCATGTTGATAATGTTCTCTGGCCGGATCTTTTTTTCAGCTATCTTGTTTTTACAATATGCACGGAAAGTAGCCAGCTTTTCTTGAAAGTCTTTAGGCAGTTGCTGTGAAATAGTAGTCCGTGTGCGGATGGAGAGATTGCGTCTTTTCATGAACCGGAAACCTGTCGCTTAGTAGGAGCCATTTTGTGGTCTTTACAGATTTAAACACACAAAGGAAATGAAACGTAATATCCGCGCGCTTCTTCTTCTTCTACGGGGGCGGGTAGTTGCTTACAGTAGAAGAAGAAGCGCTTCGTCTTCTATGGGGGCGGGTGCTTATCTTGGCGGTTGCTTGCCGTAGAAGAAGAAGCGCTTCCGCTTCTACGGGGAAAAAAGATGGCGGCTGTTTACCGTAGTTGCGAGACCTAAACTTTATGAAAATGAATCTTAATATTAATCCATATATAAAGTGCACCGGGTTATAAGCCGCACTGTCAGCTTTTGAGTAAATTTGTGGTTTTTAGGTGCGGCTAATAGTGCGGAAAATACGGTATATCAATACAATAATTACTAGTTTCTATGTAACTGTTTTTATATTGTATTACTTTCTTTTTTATTCAAGAAAATGTTTTTAATTTATTTATCTTGTTTTATTTTATTACCTTTTTTTTTTAAAGTACCTTATCTTCACCATACCTGGTTGTCCAAATTAGGCATAATAATGTGTTGATTCCACGACTGTATATATCGGTTGATATCGGTATCAGTAATTAAAGAGTTGGACAATATCGGAATATCGGATATGGGCAAAAAGCCACTATCGGACATCCCTAATTTAAAGAAATACAACATTTTTTTACTTCGGACATCCCGCCGGCCGGATTATGGACGCTGGCGGGCCATATCCGGCCCGCGGGCCGTAGTTTGGGGACCAATGATGTAAAGTCAATGACAAAGAAATGAGTAAATCTTTCTTAAAATTAGAGTTATATCTAGAAATACAATTTTCAATAAGTGGCAAATCATTTGCAGTGTACAATTGTCCCGAGGGGGGAAAAAAAGACATGACTTACTTTCTCCGACCGTGTACCGCCTAAATGTATGTGGCTGCTTCTCAACACCTCCCACTCTCACTTCCTCCCATTATACGTCCGAGCCAACCAGAAGTCTTCTTCGCCGCTGGAATAAATAAAAAATAAAAAAATAAATAAATGCGTCTGCGTGTTGAAGGAGGGAGGGAGAGGACGCCGGTAGCGTTAAAGCCATTCTCACCTTCAGTGCGCGGACGGAGCGGACAGTCTCGGCGGCTCTCCGTGTGCTCGCCACGGTGCCAAACAACCGCCGGAAATCTGACGGAAGCATTTTTTTAAAAAGAAGGTCAACCTGCATGGACTCCTTCATTTAAGGGACTAAATCTGCTAAACATCGGATGGTTTCCAGTTTCAGTTCCAGTTTGGACGTCAAAGAAGAAGTAAAGACGGAGCGGGGAAAAAAAAGAGGACCGTGCTGTGACCGGCTTGAACTATCTCAAGGGCGCGCTTCTTCGACATCGTGTCGATTAAAAATGTGTTAAAAAGTACTTTTTTTGTAACGTCGCACTGACCGCGCGTGGAATATACTCACAAGTTCACATTCCGACCGGAGGATTTTATCGAGACCAATTTTGGTCAAGTCACGGACCACCGCGCTTCCACAATAAAAGGTAACGGACATCACTTTAAATCAGGGGGGGTCAAACTCACTTGGAGAAAAAAAAATCTACCCACTAGTGGGCCAAGCTGGTAAAATCACGGCACGATAACTTCAAAATAAAGACAACTTCTGATGGTTTTCTTTGTTTAAAAATAGACCAAGCACATTATGAATATGCACAAATCATAATGTTTTTTCAAAATTTTTTTACACTTAATAGTATTCTATCTTTATTTGTCGTTATTTATACTGCCTAGGGATGTCTGATAATGGCTTTTTGCCGATATCCGATATTGTCCAACTCTTAATTACCGATACTGATATCAACCGATGCCGATATATACAGTCGTGGAATTAACACATTATTAATAGAGATGCGTTAAAATGTAATATCGGAAATTATCGGTATCGGTTCTGTTATTATCGGTATCGTTTTAATTTATTTTTTTTAAATTATTAAATCAACATAAAAAACACAAGATACACTTACAATTAGTGCACCAACCCAAGAAACCTCCTTCCCCCATTTACACTCATTCACACACATTATCACATAATTTATTCAGACAGTATTAGAGATGTCCGATAGTATCGGCCGATAAATGCATTGGAATGTAATATCGGAAATGATCAGTATCGTTTTTTTTATTATTGGTATGTTTTTTTTTTTGTTTTTTTAATTAAATCAACATACAAAACACAAGATACACTTAAAAATTAGTGCACCAACCCAAGAAACCTCCTTCCCCCATTTACACTCATTCACACTCATTCACACAAAAGGGTTGTTTCTTTCTGTTATTAATATTCTGGTTCCTACATTATATATCAATATATATCAATACAGTCTGCAAGGGATACAGTCCGTAAGCACACATGATTGTGTGTGCTGCTAGTCCACTAATAGTACTAACCTTTAACAGTTAATTTTACTAATTTTCATTAATTACTGGTTTCTATGTAACTGTTTTTATAAGTATTACTTTCTTTTTTATTCAAGAAAATGTTTTTAATTTATTTATCTTATTTTATTAGTTTTTTTTAAAAGTACCTTATCTCCACCATACCTGGTTGTCCAAATTAGGCATAATAATGTGTTAATTCCACGACTGTATATATCGGTTGATATCGGTATCAGTAATTAAAGAGTTGGACAATATCGGATATCGGCAAAACGCCATTATCGGACATCCCTAATTATTATGCCTATTTTGGACAACCAGGTATGGTGAAGATACGGTCCTTTAAAAAAAAAAAATAATAATAATACAAAATAATAAGATAAATAAATTAAAAACATTTTCTTGAATAAAAAAGAAAGTAAAACAGTTACATAGAAACTAGTAAATAATGAAAATGAGTAAAATTAACTGTTAAAGGTTAGTACTATTAGTGGACCAGCAGCACGCACAATCATGTGTGCTTACGGACTGTATCCCTTGCAGACTGTATTGATATATATTGATATATAATGTAGGAACCAGAATATTAATAACAGAAAGAAACAACCCTTTTGTGTGAATGAGTGGGGGAGGGAGGTTTTTGGGGTTGGTGTACTAATTCTAAGTGTATCTTGTGTTTTTTATGTTGATTTAATGAAAAAAAAATAAAATAAAACGATACCGATAATTTAAAAAAAAACGATACCGATAATTTCCGATATTATATTTTAAAGCATTTATCGGATGATATTATCGGGCATCTCTAATACTGTCTGAATAAATTATGTGATAATGTTCATTAGTCAACTAACTCATTGGTGTTAGTTTTCAATCTATCAAGATAAAAAAAAAAAAAAAAGATATAAAAATCAAATTACTGGATGTTATTTATGTAATTTGCTCATTTTCCTCAACTGGTGCAATAGCATAATGTGGTTTATTTTATTGTTTTACATATGTAGCATAAGCTACCAAAAATACAAATAATTGCTATTGCGACATCTAGTGGACACATTTAGAACAGCGGTTTCTTTCATTCAAAAATTTCGGCTCATTTTTATACTTGGCAAACTCCGGAAAAAACCTGTTTGCGGGCCGGATAAGGCCCGCGGGCCTTACCTTTGACACCCCTGCTTTAAATCAAGAACTGAAGTGAAAATGGCGAAGCTGTAGCGTCACTTATGATATAGGCTACTATTATTATTTTTATATAATATTATTATTATATTGTAATTTAATTTTCCTAGCTGCTCTTTTATTTTGTCATTGTAAGATGTCACATCTTTTTATTTTATTTTATAAACCTTTATTTATAATATGCAACATTTACATACAATCAATAAATCATAATAATCAAAACAAGTACATAAACAGTACTAAACAGCGCCAGGGGGTTGTAAACTCAATAAAGTAACTAAAATAGAGTGCAATATAAATATATACTTAGGCTGCTGCCCCCGCGACCCGACCTCGGATAAGCGGAAGAAGATGGATGGATGGATGGATGGATGGATATATATATATATATATTTGTCACAAAATGTAAAGCCATAGGCTCACACAAGTTCCGTTAATAATCCAAATTTGGAACACAGCATCATAGTTTTCACAGCTTTTTGGTTGTTAGAAGTAGAGGGCGTTTTAAAGTAGAGGCACAAAAAACAGGTCAGATATTGAGAAACTTACATTAATGAATATAAAACTTAGCCAATAGTATAATGAGGTTGCACAGGTAAAATTCCTTTAAAAAAATTTTTTTCATACAGTCCAAATCCAAATAGCACATCTTTAAAACAAAGCACAAATTTGTCATGAATATTGTCCAGGATGAAACGACAGATGCCCTGCCATAGTGATCGAGTGCTTTCACAAGTCCAAAAAAGGGGGTAAACAGTCCCTGTATGCATGTTACATAAGGTTCGTTTGCTACAACGTCATTTAAATTGGCACACACAGGAAGTGCCAAGCATTCATGAAGAAAATTTCACCTCAACAGTGCCCATGAAAAGAAAATGGCAAGTCTCCAGCAACCAGTTTGAATCTTTACATTCTGGCCGCAGTGTTTTTCCTTTACACACTGCCCATTTATTAATAATGCTGTAAAATGACTATATTTTAATCTTCCTATTTGGTACTTAGCCCTCTCACCTCAGCAGTGTTACTCAATTTCAGCCTAGTTTCTCCATTAAAACCTGAAAACAAGAGCCTTCAAGCTATTGAAAAAATGAGCAACTAATTATGATCTGTAAATTAATTAACCTCATCCAACAAAATGTTGATAAAAGCCCTCAACTTGAGGTATATTCATTTAAATTCATTACATTATTATAAAGATGATATACAACCCCAAAAAAGTGGGTTTATAAAGTAATGTATTGTTTTTAACAGACTTGAACATATGTAATCTGTTTTATTTACTTGACATCAGGTCCACAGAAAGTGCTGAAGTTAGAACGTCGGAAAACATGTTCTCTGCTTCAGACAATAGAAAATACAAAAAGAAAGGAGCCATCAATCACAGTGCTAGACTATTTACCAATATTGGTTTGGTTTTGTTTTTCTTACTGTCAATCACAGCTGTCTCATACATAAAAACAAACAAAAAAAAAAACAAGGTTACACATATATATATATATATATATATATATATATATATATATATATATATATATATATATATATATATATATATATGAGGTGGCGACTTGTCCAGGGTGTAACCCGCCTTCCGCCCGATTGTAGCTAAGATAGGCTCCATATCTATATATATATATATATATATATATATATATATATATATATATATATATATATATATATATACATACATATGTAAATACGCGTGGACTTCCGGAATTTTGCGTCTTTTCTGATTTTAATGCGTAAAAAGTGTGTTAACGCCAACACTGTATATATATATATATATATATATATATATATATATATATATTTATTTATTCATACACACATATACATACATATATATATATACATACACATATAAAAAAAAAATATATATATATATATATATATATATTTATATATACACACATATAAATACATATATATATATATATACACATATAAAAAAAATATATAAATATATATATATTTATATATATATATATATTTATTTATATATATATATATATATATATATGTATATATGGCAGTGTGTCGCGCCTCGCCAAGGAGCAGCGAGAATACCAAGAAGGGCATATGCCAAATTTTCAAAGAGAACGGCCTACGGATCACGATTGAAGCCAACAAGCAAACCGTCAACTTCCTTGACGTCACTTTCAACCTGAGAAATAACAGCTACCAACCATTCACGAAACCCAACACAACACTCCAATACGTGCACCATGACAGCAACCACCCACCCACCACCACGAAAAGAATACCTACCGGAATCAATAACAGGCTATCGATGCTGTCATCTAGCAAAGCTGAATTTGACCAAGCAACCCCCCCGTACCAAAAAGCCCTTGATGAAAGCGGATACAATTTCACCCTCACCTATGAACCCACGCCAGGAAACCAGCCAAAAAAGAACAGAAAACGAAACGACATCATCTGGTACAACCCCCCATACAGCAAAAACATCTCAACTAACATTGGACACAAATTCCTCAATCTGATTGACAAACACTTTCCCAAAGACAACACCCTAAGAAAAGTATTCAACAAGAACAACATTAAATTGAGCTACAGCTGCATGAACAATATACGACAAATCATCTCAAACCACAACAAAACAATTGCAAATGAGCCGTCGGCCCCCAGACAGAGCGACTCCAAAACCAACAAAGACTGTAGCTGTCGAAAGAAACCTGATTGCCCTCTCAACGGGGGGTGCTTACAAGCATCAGTTGTCTACCAATCTAAGGTAATACGCAAGGACATTAACACATCCGACACATATGTAGGATTAACCAAGGGAGAATTCAAAACCAGATGGAACAATCACAAGGCTTCTTTCAGGAACAAAAACCTGCGAAATACCACAGAACTCAGCAAACACATTTGGGACCTCAAAGACAATAATGTTGAATATTCAATAACATGGCAAATTCTTGCATCCAGCACACCTTACAATAGTGGTAATAAAAGATGCAACCTATGCTTGAGAGAGAAACTGTTTATTATTTACCGTCCAGACCTGTCATCCCTCAACAAGCGCAGCGAAATTGTAACAACATGCCGCCATGGACGGAAACACCTCCTAGGTAACACATGAGCCAATCACCACGCCCCTAGGCCAGCCTGTACCCACCCACTCTGTGCCCTATATAAACCATGGTATGTGAATGCTCCCATTAAAATCTCCTGATGATTGAGGGTACCCCCCCTCATGAAACAGGCCTGTAGAGATGAAATAGTCTTGTGATTTTTTTTCCCACACATACATATATTGCGCTCTACTACGGTATCGAGCACTATTTTTTGGATAACCTTATTAAGACATATATATATATATATATATATATATATATATATACACACATATGTATATATACATATATAAATTCATACACATATACGTATATGAATTATTATATATATGTCAGGTTTGTCACTGACAGTTTAGTTATGTTTTGGTTTTCCCTCTGTCTTTATTTCCTGTAAGCGCTCTTATTTTGGTTCAGTTTCCTGCTAGTCTCCCTAAGCGCTGTTCCCCTCAGCTGTGGCTGATTGGCACCTGGCCACACCTGGTGTCAATCAGCCAGCTGCTATTTAGACCTGCTTTGACCTTCAGTCAGTGCTAGAGTATTGATTGTCGAAGTCATCACTACCTGTCGTGCTAATACTCGTCGATGTCGTTATTTGCGGTAAGCTGTTCCTGTTGGCTGGTGCCTATAGCTATTTACAGTTTGCTGTCTCCTAGCTCCTTGTTTTGTGTTTTCCTGTTAGCCAGATCTTGTTAGCCATTAGCTATTTCCAGTTTTTCTGTTTTCTGGTTCCTGTTTCTAGTGTGCCTGTTCCTAGTTCCTGGTTTGTGTGTTTTCTTTATTGTGGACATTAAATCATGTTTTCCTGCACCAAGCCTGCCTTCTCTGCATCTTGGGGTTCGTCACCTACACTTTGTGACAGAATACTCCAGCCTAACACGAACTCCGCGGAGATTTCGATGACGGAGAGGCTTGACAGGATTCTGGTGATGATGGCTAAATTAAAGAATAGTTCGGCCTCATTCCAAGCCCTCTCCCACCCACCCCTGTCATCTGTGGGCCTATCTGGTGAAGTCTAGGATCCGTCCCTTGAGGGGGGCTATGAGTAGCTGTGCAGCTACTGTGCCCTGGCGCTGTTTTGTACTGTTTTTGTACTTATTTTGATTATTGTTTCTCAGCTGTTTGTAAATGTTGCAGTTTATAAATAAAGGTTTATAAAAAAAAAAAGCCTCTGCGCATGCGCATAGCATAGTTCCAACGAACTGATGACTAAATTAATCGGCAACTATTTCTATAATCGATTTAATCGATTAGTTGTTGCAGCCCTAATATATATATACATATATATATATATATATATATATATATATATATATATATATACATATTTATTTATATATATATATATATATATATATATATATATATATATGTATATGTCCAGCCACTCAGTCAAATCATATTGTTGATGTGGATTCCTATATCTGATGGAGCTGCCCCCCCCCAAAAAAAATCATCCTTTAACCCAATGTGGCCCTCGAGTCAAAAAGTTTGGGGACCCCAGATTTTAGACCATATTTAACGACAGAACATGAGGTTATTTACTGTGCCTTATGACCCGCACGGGCCATTAGATTAACAGCCATGTACCGTATTTTCCGCACTATAAGGCGTACCTAAAAACCTCAAATTTTCTCAAAAGCTGACAGTGCGCCTTTTAATCCGGTGCGCTTTATATATGGACCAATATTGAGCCACAACAGGTCTCGCAACCCCAGCGTCTATTCTATGCGCCTTATAATGCGGTGCGCCTTATATATGAACACGGTTTTAAAATTCATTGAAGGTGCGCCTTATAGTGCGGAAAATACGGTAAGTGTGCTCTAATTTTAAATGAATGTACACATTATTGTACATGTAATATATATCACTACAACAATGCAAAGATGTGTTATAGTTCAAAGACAGCTTAACATGTGTCAAAACACACCCGGAAATGATGTAATTTCTCCAGAGCTCAAGTAATAAAAAGATGTTTTGCAAAAAAAAAAAAAAAGCATCGTCCACTCTACGTTAAAAACAAGACGACATTTAAACGTCTACAAAATATAAACACGCTTTAAGTTTATTATGGATATTCGTTTGATATAATTCATCCTATCCCCAATAAAGCCGCTTAGATCAGTCTCGCAATAGAGTGAGACCTCCTTTTAGTCGTGGCTTCTTCATACTATCTTTGTGCGATACTGTTGTTGCTCTCAGTCAAGCACAATAAACATATCACTAGGTATACAGAGACAATACTGTTAGAGATTTAAAAAAAAGGTAATATAATTGAAAAAAAAAAAGCGCTAAATAAGTAATTAATGCGATAATTTGACACCTCTAGTTATCGCTGACTCAACTCATCCTTTCTTGTTTGATTTCTTGTAGGACTCATCTGCAGTGCAAGGAGAATGAGGAGTCACCGGGGAAGGTGGAAGCAGCATGAGTGGCCTCTGTATCGCTGTTAGACTGACGACCCTCATGTTTCTATGGAAGTGGTTAACATTAAGCCTGCTACTGAGCTTGTTGTTGGCATGGGCCAAGGCTGCCGAGCCTGCCGTGGCCGGCTTCACTGGCTCTACAGGGACCCTGGGCTGGCTATTGACGGGCAAGGGCCCCTTTCACCACTCGCAGGAGTTTATTGATTTTACAGAGCGCTACCAGCAAGGATTCACCACCAAGTATAAGATATACAGGTAAGACTTGACATTTGAATTATGATTGACATCTTTGCAATGATTATTTTGTATGAGAGAACATGTACTTTTTTTGAGTTGAAGCTCGGATATGGTTTTACATGGTTTTTCCAGAATGGGTTTTGCTACTCTTTTTATTATAAAAAAAAGATACAGCCCTAGGCTGCAAAAAGTGTTCAAAAACAAGAAAAAAATAAAAATTAGGGGTATTTTATTTGAACTAAGCAAAATTATCTGCCAATAGAACAGGGGTCGGCAACCCGCGGCTCCGGAGCCGCATGCGGCTCTTTGATCACTGATGCGGCTCAGCAGCTCACTTGCTGAACCCCCCAATTTTCCCGTGAGACTTCCGGATTTTAGTGCCTCTCGCAGAAAACTCCCGGGATTAATATTCACCGATTTTCACCCTTACGGCTTTAACGTGCCATGATGGTACAACATTTGGCGCCCTCTACAATCTGTATTAACAGCGTGCCAGCCCAACACAATATACATCTTCTGCTTGCACACGCACGTGACAGCAAGGCATACTTGGTCAACAGCCACACAGGTTACACTGACGGTGGTCATATAAAACAACTTTAACACTCTTACTAATAATGCGCCACACTTTGAACCAAAACCAAACAAGAATGACAAACACATTTCGGGAGAACATCTGCACCTTAACACAACAGAACAAACACCCAGAATCCCATGCAGCCCTGACTCTTCCGGGCTACATTATACACCCCTGCTACCACCAAACCCCGCCCGCACCCCAACCCTGCTCCCTCACACATCAACCCCCCCCTCTCTCTGTGCGTCAGTTGAGGTGGGCAGGGTTTGGTAGCGGGGGGTGTATAATGTATCCCGGAAGAGTTAGGGCTGCATGGGATTCTGGGTATTTGTCCTGTTGTGTTTATGTTGTGTTACGGTGCAGATGTTCTCCCGAAATTTGTTTGTCATTCTTGTTTGGTGTGGGTTCACAGTGTGGCGCATTATTAGTAAGAGTGTTAAAGTTTTGTTTTTTTATACCGCCACCGTCAGTGTGACCTGTGTGATTGTTGACCAAGTATGCCTTGCTGTCACCTACTTGAGCAAGCGGAAGGGTGGTTGATCAGTCACGCTGGCTGTAGTGGGTGCTATATGCTGAACCATCACGGCGCGCATGACGCTGAGCCATTCATTTAAAACCCGTGTGCCGCACCAGCTTTCAAATTCCACATAAAGGTGTGGGCAGCGTGTCTGAGACCCCTGGTTTATACAAAGCAAATAAAAAAACTTTGTATACAGTGTTATTTCATTTAAAATTTCAAAAAATTTTTGCGGCTCCCATTGTTTTCTATAATTTGTGAAACTGGTCAAAATGGCTCTTTGACTGGTAAAGGTTGCCGACCCCTGCAATAGAACAAGAAAATTCGGCTTGTCAAGAATTTCCAAAACAAGTAAAATTAACTAACCTCAATGAACCCAAAAATAGCTTAAAATAAGTATACTCTGACTAATAACAAGTGCACTTTTCTTTTTTTTTTTTGATCGCTTTGATTTGATTGGCTGGTGCTGGCTGTCTGGGGTTATTGCGGCTGCTGTTTCTGCTGCCGTTTGTTTGTGGTGTGGGCGCCCGTGGCTGCTGGGTCTGGTGCAGGGGTGTGGCTGATGTTGTGACTGATGGCAGCGCGCGCGCGTGATGGCTGTCGGGGCTGACGAACTATGTATATGTGTGTGTATGTATGTATGTTTATATATGTGTATGTGTACATATGTGTATGTATATGTATATATGTGTATGTGTGGGTATGTATACGTGTATGTGTGTATGTGTATGTATATATGCATGTATGTATGTATATTTCTGGGGGTACGCTCTGGGCCTGCCTGTCAGACGGGGGTCGACGCCTCAGGCTACTGCATCCGAACTGCGTGTCTGGAGCTCCTGGGTCCCGCTGTCCATCCCTTCCGGGTGCCCGTCTTGGTTGGGGCCTGTTGGGCCTAGTCCCTGCGTCTATTGTGGTAGCTTGGTGCTGCAAGGTATTCCGAGGTGCTGCGAGTCGGCCAGTTGCTGGGGTAGTGACCTTGTTTGTCAGCATGTCTGTGATCTTCTTTTAATTCTTTTTTTTTTTAATTAATTAATTAATTTATTTATTTATTTATTTATTTTTTAATATATTTTATTAATATTATTTTTTAATTTTCCCCTCCCTCAGGGGGGGGGCTCGGCGGGGCGGTTGCTGGTTGTTCCATCTCCATCGTTGGGGTCCCTGCGGGTGGGGTGGGTGGTTCCCGTGGCCCTGTGCCTGGGTGGTCCTGCGGCGGCCGGTTTGGGTGGGGTGGCCGGGGGCTGGCCTCGCCGCGCTCTCCGGGGGTGGGGGGTGGGCTCGTGGGGGCCCGGTTGCCGGTGGGGCGGGGGCGGTCTTCCCGTCCGGTTGCGGGGAGTCTCTGGGTCCCTCGGGCGGGGCGTCTCGCCTTTCTGCCCGTGTGGGGTGTGGTCTCTCGCTGGCTTGGGGTCTGGCTGTCCCCTGCTTTTCTCGTGCCCTGTCCTCTGCCGGGTGCGTCTGTCTGCGGCCTGCTGCTGGCCCTTGTGGGCGGTACGGTGGGTCGGGCTCTGGGGTTCCTGTCGCTGGCCGGCTTGGCTGCGTGGGGGCGGTGGTCCCTGGTTCCCTGGGCACCACGCCTCCTGTTTGTGGGTTGGGCTCTCGGGGGTGATGGGGCCGTGCTCTGGCTCCCACGCACTCTGGGAGTCGAATGTATTGTACATGCAAATTCACATATGCTCACATACGTACATAGGTACCTACGCTCCCACATACATACACAAATACAGTACATATTTACCTACCTAATGTTCGTACATCCACACGCACATTCAATATACAAACATACGCATACACATACTGTACATATACATTCACTGTACAAACACATATACACATTCTGTACATATACATTCATTGTACAAACACATATACACATTCTGTACATATACAAGTACATATGCATACTTACACTCATGCACATAATCACGTTGCATCAAACATATATTAACGTTGTTGCCCTAGGGTAAACTGGGTGTAACACATGGCACACTGACAAAGCTTAACCTATTGTGACTATAACAATCTACAAGGTTAATGTAGGTTGCTTCTCTTTCTCCCCCTCCATTTTTCTGCATTCTTTTGTATCTCAAGTTATCATTACGTATATGTATTGTTGCATTTAAACAACTGTATTGTTGATAATAAAGGTAAATTATTGGTATTGTTCATTATCAATAGCGCTATTTCTATTGGTATTTGTATTGATCCATTTGTAGTGTAATAATGCTCATGGTTATTTCTGTATTATTTTTTATTTTTCGCTAACTGCTTATTTGCTATTACTTTTACCATCATATTTGTACATGTCATATTTGCTGATGTTGCTCTATTGTTGTTGTTGTTGTTTGCTGTTGTTGTTTTTGTCTCTCTGTCTAATCCCCCTCTTGTCCCCACAATTTCCCCCTCTGTCTTCTTTTTTTTTCTCTTTCTATCCCCTCCTGCTCCGGCCCGGCTGCACTAAATGATAATATAAATACATTTAATAAAGTCAAATACAAATAAGGCAACAAGAGAAGTATCCTACACTTCTCTTTTGTAAAGTAAATCTGAACAGCCGACATGGGCATCTACATCAACTATATGATTTGCCTGAGAAGCTGGACAGTACATAAAAAAAAAAAAAAAAAAAAAAAAAAAAAAAAAATTCAAAATTTTTTTGCGGCTCCCATTGTTTTCTATAATTTGTGAAACTGGTCAAAATGGCTCTTTGACTGGTAAAGGTTGCCGACCCCTGCAATAGAACAAGAAAATTCGGCTTGTCAAGAATTTCCAAAACAAGTAAAATTAACTAACCTCAATGAACCCAAAAATAGCTTAAAATAAGTATACTCTGACTAATAACAAGTGCACTTTTCTTGGTAGAAAAAAAAATTAGACCTTTTTGCTCAATATGTTGAAAAATATTCTTAAATTAAGTAAATGCTAGTGCAGTGGTTCTTAACCTGGGTTCGATCGAACCCTAGGGGTTCGGTGAGTCGGCCTCAGGGGTTCGGCGGAGGTCAAAACACACCCGACTCATCGTGTAAATACAAACTTCTCCCTATCGGCGTATTACGGATACGGCAACATCTGACGGATTTGCAGGTGTGTAATTTGTTGTGAGTTTATGCAATGTGTTGGTTTTGTTGTTTGAACAAGGTGATGTTCATGCACGGTTCATTTTATGCACCAGTAAAAAAACATGGTAACACTTTAGTATGGGGAACATATTCACCATTAATTAGTTGCTTATTAACATGCAAATTAGTAACATATTGTCTCTTAACTAGTCATTATTAAGTACTTATTAATACCTTATTCGGCATGGCCTTATTATAACCCTAACCCTCTAACCCTGGCCCTAACCAAATAACTCTAAATTAAGTCTTTGTTACTTAGAATATGTTCCCCATACTAAAGTGTTACCAAAAACATATAACTTTGTCTTGAATTTGAAAAAAAAATATATATATTTTTCACTAAAGAAGGGTTCTGTGAATGCGCTTATGAAACTGGTGGGGTTCGGTACCTCCAACAAGGTTAAGAACCACTGTGCTAGTGCCTTTATCTTGACATAATGACACGAGCATCATGATTTTTTGTTTTTCATGCTTGAAGTAAGAAATTATTACTTTGAAAAATAATAATATACCTATACTTTATACTTGTGAGTGTTAATGACACGGCTTTACAACAGTTGATATTCTAGTTTCAAGCATGTTTTACTCACTATAGGTCATACAATCTCAGCAACAAGCTGTAATATCTTACTGAGATCATTTAGGACCAAAACCCTTAAAACAAGTAAAATACTAACATAAAATCTGCTTCGTGAGAATAATTATCTTATCAGACAGAAAATAAACAAATATCACCCTTATTTGAGATATTTAATCTGACTTATATTTCAGTTTTTCAGTGTAAAAGGGCACTATTTTCAGGAATTGTGCCTATGATTCACAATCCTTACGAGAGGCAAGAACACATGTTTCAAGAACTCATAAATAAACCGTTTGCAACTTGGAGTCCTGGTTTGCCGATAGCATGTCTCCTCTACTTACATGATTTTGTCAAAATCAAATTCCAATTTGCCTCCTCCTTTCAAGATTCAAGATGCTTTATTATTGTCCATTCTTTAACATGTACAAGACATATAAGAACTGAAATTTCATTTTCGGCACAGACCCACTTAGAGCAGACATACGTTACAGGGGGACAAGACGGGACCGCCAACGGATCAGCCACTTACAGCGCTCCTTAAAAAAAGGTGTGAAAAAGGAGATATTGGGAAAGGGGGAAAGAGTAAAACAAATATCAGTCTAAGGCTGGACCCTTGGGAGGGGTCCAGACTGAGTCCAAGGAAAAAACCTCACATAGTATAGCACACATAAACATGATACATATAATCACAACAACTCGCAGCAGAGGGGGGGGATTTGGGGCCCTGGAGGCTGGCCTGCTGCTATAAAGCGCTACTCAACCGTCCATAACCCCGAAGAGGAATTAAGCAGTGAAGGTGTTGATTGGGGAAGGGGCGGGTGCGTGCATGTATGCCCAATTAACTTGGGTGTGATGTTGAAATGTTTTTGTGGACTGGGGCCGATCTCAAAGTTCGACACCAGGTGTTACTGGAAAAAAAGGAAGGTCAAAAGCGTCTATCGTTAAGGAGTCCTCGGGGGAGTTTTTCAGAATAGCCTGTTCCTGCGTCAAGGCCATTCGAGGGAGTCAAATCGTAGATTAGGATGTTGTTTTCTTCGAGCAGTCAAAACAATGACTTGCCTGCTCTATGTGTCCGTGCTGGTTCTCTCAAATTAAATTGAATTCTCCTTCTCAGCAAGCTTCTCCATGATGAGATCCATTTTGCGATTCAGATCAGAAATCGCCACAGTCTGTGTTCCCACAGCCCGGCCCAATCCTTCCATTGCGACGAACAGCCGTTGGGCTCCTTGAGTGGCTGCCATCGTCTTCCGAATTTGACGATACACCAGAGCAATGCCCAGCCCAATCAGCAGGTGCCCCGCGATCACGGTTCCAAATAGGTAGATGTCTTTCATGTCCTCGATGGAAAGGACTGAGAGGCACATGATTCTCCATTTATCCCAGGAGTCTCTCACGTACCCCGCAGCAATGGTTCCATCAGGGCAGCCAGGCTCCACCGAACCTCTTTTCCTTGTCGAAAAGACTTTGTCAATTGCGTCGAGAGTCTAGCTGATCATATATATGTTTGATGTTTAGATTTGAGGACAGCGCAAAGAAAGAGGCTTCAAAAAAGTTCAGACAAGACAAAACGAAGAAAGCAAGCAGGGAAGGAGGGAGCGGAGAAAAATGTGACCGCCCTCACCAAGAGGCAAGACAGAAAGGCCTCTTTCTGTCTTTCTGCGACCGCCTCTTTCCTGGAGTCTTCCTCCAGTTTTGTGTGGTTTTGCGACTGCAGGGAATCACACGGAGGCCTCATTTCGCAACATTGCAGCGTGGGCTCATTAAAGCAGTTTTTATGTTCCGTGATTCAATCAAATAACGCAACCGAGATGGATGGACATGAAGATGACAGAAAATATAAACCTCTGCCAAAAAATCCAAACGTTGTGTAAATTGACAAATAGGAGACTCGTATAATAAATCATCCAGGAAAAAATGATGTCAGCCAGTTTGAAAAATGTCTCACATATGAGCTACAAAAAATAATCCCAGAATGGTTTCATATATTTCATATCAATCATTAGGGGTGTCAAAAAAAATCGATGCTAGAATGAATCAGAATTCTTATTTGGAACATTACTTAATCAATTAAAAAAAAAAAACTAAACAATGTTTGTTTTTTTAAATATGTCCTGTCCAGCCACTCAGGCAAATCATATTGTCGAGGTAGATTTACTTTAGAAAAGAGAAGTGTGGGATACTTCTCTCGTTGCCTTGTTTGTATTTGACTTTATTAAATATTTGGGTTTGAATTTTATATAAAGTAATATAGAAATGTATCACAGCTTTTTATCTATTAATTATTAATCTATTAATTTTTCGGACTAAAAGGCGCACTTAAAATCCCTTCATTTTCTCAAAAATCGACAGTGCGCCTTTTAACCCGGTGCACCTAATGTACGGAATAATTCTGGTTGTGCATACCGACCTCGAAGCAATTTTATTTGGTACATGGTGTAATGAAAAGTGTGACCAGTAGATGTCAGTCACACATAAGAGATACGTGTAGACTGCAATAACAACACCAAAACTTTAAATTAAAGATGTCCGATAATATCGGGCTGCTGATAAATTCTTTAAAATGTAATATCAGAAATTATCGGTATCAGTTCGGAAATTATCGGTATCGGTTTCAAAAAGTAAAATGTATGACTTTTTAAAACGCCGCTGTACGGAGTGGTACACGGACGTAGGGACGTAGTACAGAGCGCCAATAAACCTTAAAGGCACTGCCGTTGCGTGCTGGCCCAATCACATAATACCTACGGCTTTTCACACACACAAGTGAATGCCATCACAAATTGGCTGTTGACCTGTATGGCTGTTGACCTGTATGGTCAACAGCCATACAGGTCACACTGAGGGTGGCCGTATAAACAACTTTAACACCGTTACAAATATGCGCCACACTGTGAACCCACACCAAACAAGAATGACAAACACATTTCGGGAGAACATCCGCACCGTAACACAACATAAACACAACAGAACAAATATCCAGAATCCCTTGCAGCACTAACTCTTCCGGGACGCTACAATATACACCCCCCCGCTACCACCTACTTCAACCTCCTCATGCTCTCTCAGGGAGAGCATGTCCCAAATACCAAGCTGCTGTTCTGAGGCATGTTAAAAAAAATAATGCACTTTGTGACTTCAATAATAAATATGGCAGTGCCATGTTGGCATTTGTTTTCCATAACTTGAGTTGTTTTTTTTTTGGAAAACCTTGTTACATTGTTTAATGCATGCAGCGGGGCATCACAACAAAATTAGGCATAATAATGTGTTAATTCCACGACTGTATATATCGGTTGATATCGGAATCGGTAATTAAGAGTTGGACAATATCGGAATATCGGATATCGGCAAAAAAGCCATTATCGGACAGCTCTACTTTAAATGTTCCATTGAAAATAAAGAACATTACACACGGCACTCAAAAATCCGTCAAAATGTTTTAGTATGACTCTGAAGCCGCACCGCTTGATGCATTGTCGGCCCATTACGGCTACCGTAGTCAGAGATACAAGTATTAGTACTATGATGTGTGTATAAAGACCGCAAAATGGTACCAATTAGCAGACATATTATCGGGCGTTTTGTTTCACAAAATTATGCAAAACCAACGTTTCTTACCTTCTGGTACCTGCTGATGTGTATTTAAGATCTGCATAAGTACCAATGCCGTAGTCGATAAGCTTCTTCTTTTTCCACTACCTTCTTGTTATGGGGCATTCATCTTACGCTGTTACCATTTCTAATATAAAGTAGCGTAAAGTTCTAACTTATATCTCGCTATGGAAGCACTAAAAACTACCAGTGTAGTGGGTTTACATAATTCACCCACGGAACTTTAGTTATTAGAGAGTTCCGGTCGGACAGTTTTTTCACGGGACACATTTCCGGTGTTGTTGCACGAGTGAGCCACCGAGGAGAAGATGCTGCTCCGTTGTTGATTTAAGTGAGGGACGTCCAAAATGCGGCCCAGGGGCCATTTGCGGCCCACAGCTAATTGTTTACCGGCCCGCCACACATTCTGGAAATGCTATTGCAAAAATAAAACAAAACAAAAAAAAGAGGTGAAATTCAACTAGAAAAAGTTGCAATGTTTTCATAAAGCTGCCATGCAGGCTGTTTTTTTCTTTTGTCTATCTTTTTTTTTTTCTTTTTTTTACCATTGCTCAAAAACCCCCACAAAAAAACCTCAATATTACAATGAATTATTGACCTATTCAAGGCTCCAATTATTTCAAATATTTCAATTTAAAATGTTTTATGTGGAAAATACTGCATATATTGTGTGGTTTCCATATAAAAACATCAACGTTTTCTTTGACAAAAGAGCATAAAACAAACAAAAAAATAGTTCAAACGTAAAATCGACAGATATATCTGAAGTTGATCTCGTAACTTAAGTGTTGAAAGTAAAAAAAAAAACTTTGGGGTACCTTTTGGATCCCAAATATATTTAATGGGATTTTATTGATCTTTTAACTGTGATTACTCAAAAATATTAAAATAATTAAAATCAATGGTGTCCTGTATTATTGATCTTTTAGGGCTCTAATTACTAAATACAGCATATTTTAGTTTTACTATAAAAAAACAAGGTTGTCTTTGACAGAAAATAAATGATAAATGATAAATGGGTTCTACTTGTATAGCGCTTTTCTACCTTCAAGGTACTCAAAGCGCTTTGACACTACTTCCACATTTACCCATTCACACACACATTCACTCACTGATGGAGGGAGCTGCCATGCAAGGCGCTAACCAGCACCCATCAGGAGCAAGGGTGAAGTGTCTTGCTCAGGACACAACGGACATGACGAGGTTGGTACTAGGTGGGGATTGAACCAGGGACCCTCGGGTTGCGCACGGCCACTCTTCCACTGCGCCATGCCGGCGCATACAACTTGTTTTTATTTATTATTATTACTTCATATCAACCTGAAATTGATATAGAGATTTACTGTAAGCGTTAAATAAATAAAAATATCTATAATCTGACTTATTTTTACATTTTAATAACTCAGACCTTTTATGGTCCCCGGGAGCCCTAAAGGTAAAAAAAAATAAATCTATTTATTTTGTTATGTTTGAAAATTAAAAATATCAAAAGGGCCCCTGCATGCTTTAATTTTTCTGTGTGCGGCCCTCAGTGGAAAAAGTTTGGACACCCCTGATTTAAGTAAAGTCTGAATGTCATTAAAACAGTTAGCTCCATCTTTTGACACTTCTTCCACTCCCGTCCTTGCACGCCACACCGCTACAACAAAGATGACTGGAAAAAGACGCTGTCGAAGGTGAGCCACGTAAATAAGTCCGCCCACGAATGCGGCTTGAAGATGATCTGTAAAACATAATCCATGCAACATTTTGACCAAAGAACCACCATTACATGTTATGTAAACCACAGTTTTAAATTGAGAAAAAAAATCATAATATGACTCCTTTAATGCGCCTTATAATCCGGTGCGCCTTTTGTATGAAAAAAGGACCTGAATAGACCTGCTCATCGGCACTGCACCTTATAATCCGATGTGCCCATTGGTCCAGAAAATACGGTAGTCAATCACAGAACAAGCACCCAATGTTATTAAAAAGTATTGATTTTGAATCGAGAATCGTTTTCAAGCGGTAATCGATTCTGAACGGAATCTTTACCCCTAAGAATCGGATCGAATCGTGCATCACCCAAAGATTCACAGCCCTATCAATCATACCGTATTGAGAAATCATTGACGTAAATAGTGTTTCAAATTCAGAACAGGAAGTGAACATCCATCCATCCATTTTCTACCACTTGTCCCTCTCGGGTCGCAGGGGTGCTGGAGCCTATCCCAGCTGCACTCGGGCGGAAGGCGGGGTACACCCTGGACAAGTCGCCACCTCATCGCACGGCTAACACAGATAGACAAACAACATTCACACACTAGGGCCAATTTAGTGTTGCCAATCAACCTATGCCCATATGCATGTCTTTGGAGGGGGGAAGAAGCCGGAGTACCTGGAGGGAACCCACGCAAGCCATGGTGCAGGAACAGGAACTGGTGCCAGCCGTGGTGCAGGAACAGGAATTGGAGCTAGCCGTGGTGCAGGAACAGGAACTGGTGCCAGTTGAGGTGCAGGAACAGGAACTGGTGCCCGCCGAGGTGCAGGAACATGAACTGGTGCCCGCCGAGGTGCAGGAACAGGAACTGGTGCCCACCGAGGTTCAGGAACAGGAACTGGTGCCTGCCGAGGTGCAGGAACAGGAGCTAGCCGAGGAGCAGGAACAGGAGCTAGCCGAGGAGCAGGAACTGGAGCTAGCCGAGGAGCAGGAACTGGAGCAGATGCTAGCCGAGGAGCAGGAACAGGAACTGGTGCTAGCCAAGGAGCAAGAACAGGAACTGGTGCTAGCCTGGGAGCAGGAAGTTCAGGTGCTGAAGATGGTGGCATCTGCAGGCCCACCGGAGATGATGGTGGCGTATGCAGGCCCACTGGAGATGATGGTGGCATCTGCAGGCCCACCAGAGATGATGGTGGCATCTGCAGGCCCACCGGAGATGATGGTTGCATCTGCAGGCCCACCCGGGCTGAGGTTAGCCATGAGCTTGGCGGAGGTGGCCTAACTGGGAGTTGCGGCTTGGCATGCCGACGGACTGGTGGTGGTGGACGGGCCGGAGGTTGCTGCCTGGCTGGGCACAGCTCCCGGCACCAGCCTCCCCCCCCTCAAAAAGCGGATACCAGACGCGCTCCTTGCGGTCTGGAACAGTCTTTGGGGGTGGGTGGCGGGAGGTCAGGAGGGGGGCAGACTCTTACCCTCTCACTTGTCCAAAAGTCCATTTCTGGGAGCATTAGTTTCTGGGGGCGGAGCCAAAGTCACTGGAGGCGGGGCTTGGAGAACAGAACACTGAGACTGAAAAAATCTAAATTTTGAAAAAATCTTCTCATAAGGATTAATTCTAGAAAAAAAATCGTTAGTGGGTGGCTGACAGAGAGAGTAAACAAAATCTTGGTCTCTGACACCATCACTAGTGAGCGGGATGACGTCATCACAAGTAAGCAGCGTAATGTCATCAGCGCGGGTCTCCCGCTGGCTCACAGTCCAGTCGGAAAATTGTTTGTCAAACTCATGAATGGAATGGCCAAACCTCAGAGGGGAAGACTGGGCTGCTCTTGGCGTGCTGCTATCCGGAGGAGGAGTCTTCGGGAGCGACGCGTCCTGACGGTGAGGCGAAGACTCTTTGCTGGCCGATGCGGGGGAACTTCTTGTGGCTGACTTCCTTCTGTCACGATCGGGGCGCATGATGATGTGGGTTTTGTTCTTCCAAGATACAAATGGACGAATCCGGACAGGACTTGCAGGTAACGACATGATTTAATAGTAAAATAACACAATACAGGTACCAAAACAGAAAACAGACTGGATAAAGTGCCGAGCGCATCGGAAGCTAAGGCAACAACTTGGCACAGACAAAGATCACTAGCTGGGGCTAGGAGACAAGCAAAAACTCACGTATCAGTTGCGTGACGCAAATAAGGAAGCCAGACCAAGTGTGGCGAGCAACGTGAATAAATAGCTCTCTGATTAGTGCTCAACAGCAGGTGAAAGTGCCGAACACTAATCAGAGGCAGGTGAAACCAATGGTGACCAAAACAAACCCCCGAAGTGCACAAAACAACTAAGGAAAACCAAAACTAACTGCACACAACTAAACAAAACATGATCCGACCACGGATCATGACACCATAACATTACCGCCATATTAAACATCATACTGGTCGTCGTTTCCTCAAAAATAATGTTAAAAAAACAACTTAAAGCCTTGTCTAGCTGTTCACTGACATATAGTATTCATGTTTAATTATATTTTAGTGCAAATGAATATTGTCTCCAAGTATCGTATATCGGCCACATTGATATAAGCCTCTTTCAGATGTAACAACCTGCTTCTTAATTTGCGGGGGATTAAAATCATGTGGTTAGATTTAGACGGCACTGCATCAGTATGGAGTGGAGATACTACAGAGGGGTTTGAGCAAAGCAGATATCTGACTGAGCCTGCTGATGTGTGACAAGAGTATACAGGATGGCTTCAGATGTGTTTGTTGTCAAGCACAGTGGGTGTTTGCATATAAGTAGCGGGGAATTGTTGGAAAGCTTCACATTTGATATTCTTTTCAGGTTGCAGAGACGAATCACACTCAGGAATAGAGTCAGTGTTTTACAATTCTCAGTCTAAGAATGCGCACAATGATGCATGTAGATTTTTAGCATTTATGTCAGTTTGTATATCAGAGTCAATTGAAAAAAACAAACATTTAATCTGAAAATGGTCACATCAAGCTGTAAAATGGAAAGCACACCAGTGTTTCCCCCAGAAAATGTGTTAGTTAAGGTGGTGACTCTCCAAAGGGAGGGGACCGGGAAAGGGGGTGGGTGGGTGGTTGGGTGTAAGGATCGGTGTAACTCGGCCTGTTGCCATCACGTCTCCACCTCGTCGCTGCCACCACAGCAATAGACTACAGACTGCGGTGAAGTAGACCGGCTTCGTCGCGTGAAGAAGCCTACAACTTTTGGTTGTGTTTTCCGCTCCATTTGCTGGATGGTGATATACGATATATATCTCGATATGTTTTCCGTAAAGTAAAAAAAAACAGTCCTAGTTACCTGAGATTAGGGATGTCCCGATCCGATATTTGGATCGGATCGGCCGCCGATATTTGCCAAATAATGCATATCGGCAAGGCATGGGAAAATGCCGATCCAGATCCAGTTTAAAAAAAAACTCTGGTCCGTGTTTTCCAACGCACCAATTTAAATAATACATTCCACTTTTCTGCTGCTCCGTAATTTCCGTTCCGTATTTTCCAGCACACCTTCAACACATCCACGTGTCTGTGGATTCTAACGCAGTTGCTTTTAGCTACTGGCATTACACGACAGGCTCTTCTCACTCTTTCCTGTGTCTCCCTCTCACAGACAGCGAGCGCACCTTCTTACACACGTCACATACTGTCACGTCATACGTCACATACTGTCACGTCATACGTCACATACGTATACGTCCTTCCCGAGCAGAGAGGTAGCAGCATGGCTAACGTTAGCTGTGATGCTAGTGCAGCCGCTAAGGTGCGCGCCTGCTCAAACGTCCTCTGCGCACGGCAAATCTATGCCACGCACAAAATCAAATAAAAAAAAAAGCGCAAAACAATTTTCGGCACACGGACACGACAGAGAAAGCCGTTTTTGTCATCATTGTTCAAATATTGTGACGTCTGTCGAGACGCTTATCTCCGTTCGGTGCCACACGCCCACACCATCAAAATGTTGAGGCAAAAATTTCTATATCAACACCGTCTGAAAAAATTACCGATCTATTTAGTTGTGATTTCCTTCTCTGCATGAAAGTTTAAAAGTAGCATATATTAATGCAGTATGAAGAAGAATGTTTTAATGTAGACTTGCAAGCCTTGAAAGAACATTTTGAAAATCAAGACTACATTTCCTGCAAATGGGTGCATTTCTACCCTATATTTTAACTTTAGATTTATTCTCATATCAAACTCTTTTGGCTGTCTTTTTGACACTTACATCCGGCGCCCCCCTCCACACCCTGGATTATAAATAATGTAAATAATTCAATGTGATTATCTTGTGTGATGACTGTATTATGATGATAGTATATATCTGATAGTATATATCTGTATCATGAATCAATTTAAGTGGACCCCGACTTAAACAAGTTGAAAAACTTATTGGGGTGTTACCATTTAGTGGTCAATTGTACGGAATATGTACTTCACTGTGCAACCTACTAATAAAAGTCTCAATCAATCAATCAAAACACATAGAATCATCATACTGCTGTGATTATATGCATCAAGTGTTCATTCAAGGCTAAGGCAAAATATCGAGATATATATCGTGTATCGCAATATGGCCTTAAAATATCACAATATTAAAAAAAGGCCATATCGCCCAGCCCTAGATTCAATGATGCCATTTCTGTTTGTCATGTATAATTTTGTCTATTTTGTGGTTATCCTTGAATAAACAGGTCAGTTTCTTGTTACCAACCATTGTGTATTATTCAAACTCCCCTAATTCAGCTGGCTAGTTGTTATCAAGAGTACTAAAACCCTTTTCAACATGATTCTGACAACTAAGTAGGCTAAATAACTTTAAACTTTAATACATGCTCGGATAGGCCAGTATCGGTCAGTATCGGTATCGGTCAGTATCGGTATCGGATCGGAAGTGCAAAAACAATATCGGTATCGGATCGGAAGTGCAAAAACCTGGATCGGGACATCCCTAATCGATATATCGCCCAGCCCTAGTTTAAGGTACCCTAAGATTGTTAGTTAAATTACAGCCAATAATGCAATTATTTTGTGGTCCCCTTTATTTATAAAAGTACCGAAAAGTATCGGAATAATTTTGGTACCGGTACCAAAATATTGGTATCGCGACAACACTACAGTTATAATATACAGTAAAAGGGGCAAAAGACAAAGCGCTAACTAAAAAACAAATATGCCATTGCAGAGTGCGATCATAAAGTGCAAACATGTCCATCCATCCATTCATCTTCTTCCGCTTCTCCAAGGTCGGGTCGCGGGGGCAGCAGCCTAAGCAGGGAAGCCCAGACTTCCCTCTCCCCAGCCATTTCGTCCAGCTCCTCCCGGGGGATCCCGAGGCGTTCCCAGGCCAGCCGGGAGACATAGTCTTCCCAACGTGTCCTTGGTCTTCCCCGTGGCCTCCTACCGGTCGGACGTGCCCTAAACACCTCCCGAGGGAGGCGATCGGGTTGCATCCTGACCAGATGCCCGAACCACCTCATCTGGCTCCTCTCGATGTGGAGGAGCAGCGGCTTTACTTTGAGCTCCCCCCGGATGACAGAGCTTCTCACCAATACTCTAAGGGAGAGCCCTGCCACCCAGCGGAGGAAACTCATTTCGGCCGCTTGTAACCGTGATCTTGTCCTTTCGGTCATAACCCAAAGCTCATGACCATAGGTGAGGTTGGGAATGTAGATCGACCGGTAAATTGAGAGCTTTGCCTTCCGGCTCAGCTCCTTCTTCACCACAACGGATCAATACAGCGTCCGCATTACTGAAGATGCCGCACCGATCCGCCTGTCAATCTCACGATCCACTCTTCCCTCACTCGTGAACAAGACTCCGAGGTACTTGAACTCCTCCATTTGGGGCAAGATCTCCTCCCCAACTCGGAGATGGCACTCCACCCTTTTCCGGGCGAGAACCATGGACTCAAACTTGGAGGTGCTGATTCTCATCCCAGTCGCTTCACACTCGGCTGCGAACCGATCCAGCGAGAGCTGAAGATCCTGACCAGATGAAGCCATCAGGACCACATCATCTGCAAAAAGCAGAGACCTAATCCTGCAGCCACCAAACCGGATCCTTTCAACGCCTTGACTGCGCCTAGAAATTCTGTCCATAAAAGTTATGAACAGAATCGGTGACAAAGGGCAGCCTTGGCGGAGTCCAACCCTCACTGGAAACGTGTCCGACTTACTGCCGGCGATGCGGACCAAGCTCTGACACTGATCATACAGGGAGCGGACCGCCAAAATCAGACAGTCTGATACCCCATACTCTCTGAGCACTCAATTTTGAGCAAACACTTGGAAAAAATAAAATCATGCTCGAAATGTATATACACGTTCATTGTACTGCTCACAATATTTACAGGACATATGTCTTTGCCATAAAAAACGTTATTACAACCATTACTTGTGTGCGTCTTTGAGAGGTGGATGGATATGGGGTCCCTAGGTGCACGATTGATGCTACGGTAGTCTGTACTTTGGGCACTCTCGCTTTTGTAGCTGTCCGTCGGGGCTTTGCGCCTGTGGCGGGCGGCCCGCTTTATTTGGATTATTAGCTTCACGTTGCGGCCAAACGATGGCGGTCAAGGAAAGAAGGAACGTGTTTCTAATGCTCAACCTGTCGCCGCAACGCAATCATTTGTTTAAATGTACACACTAACGCAGCTTTGCCGTGCAGTTTGTCGGTTTATACGTGCGGGAGCATTTCCGGGTTTGCAGGAACGAGCGGGAGGATGCCTAGAGAATGGCGAGGGAAGAGCATCAATGTAATAATGCATTTATTTTTCCTAATATTTTTGGTCAGTCACCCTCTCCCTCACTCTTACTTGCTCTCATTTGAGTCCACTGTCTTTCGGCCGCCCCCTGGTGGTTGGCTGACTGTTGGTTGTGAAAGTGCTTGAATTGATATGAAGCGGAGCCTTCTTTTTTAAATGTTAATATCGCCGACGATTAACCTCATGTAATGGTAGCGGCCAAAATCGTGGTCACGATTAAAATGTGATTAATCGTGCAGCCCTACAACAGGGCATCTTGCAATACTTGAAAAGTATATATTTCATCAAAGAGAGGAAATACTAGCAGAAACATTAGCAGACACAGAATGTGATAACTTTGAATTAATGATGCGTTTTTGATCCAGACCGAGCCGGAACAACGGCGATGTCAGCGATGTACTGCAGGTAACTAACATTGCCTGTCATGTTAGCACCTGATTATAAAAGCTGCTTTTATTAATTGTAAATATGAAAATAAAACTTATCATGCAAATCATAACGAATCAGCGTCTGACTGACAGGATCTGCGTGCTTCTTCCCTCAATGACAATTGTTCTCCGCAGTGGAGACACCGTAATTAATCAGACAAATCTCATATCATTCCTGAAAACCCCCCCAGATATGCTTATTTTTCAGCTAAATAATGATTCATGTTTAGAGCTGATGGCTGCAGAATTGCACAATGCACCACTTTTATTGCACTTGACTTGCTTGTATTTGTCACTAGTTTTACTTTTCAGTGGTCAGCTCATAAATTCCACTAAAAAAATAATTAAATGTAATATACTGTTTATTTCTACAGTAGACTATTTGTTGTATCATTGTATTATTTATTTAAAAAATAATATTTTTGATGAACCCTGACCCTGACACTTTATTGCGGTTGTCGGCCTTTATAAAGACCTCACTGTTGAGTTTTGTATCAACTAAACTAAACAAAGTTAACGCTAATCAATTTGATTGAACGGAGGGCCCAGGCACAGCCACCAAACCCACCTTCAATCCATGCAGAAAACAAACGAGATAAAATGGCCAGGAGGCTGACCCCTACAACACAGGACTCTGCAGGCGCCTCGAGGCAAGCAGAATTCCTTATCCAAACGTGACAGCCGAATGCAACGAAACAGGCCCAGTCCCCTGGCGAGAGAACCCCAAATACACACGACTAAAACAAAAAGCACAATGGCCAAACAAAGTTATCGTGATCGAACAGCCACAGCCGTCACTATCACTGCAGCATTGCTCAACGCACCCACAAAGTACCCATATACACACCAAAATTCCCCAACGAAGCTGCACCTCACCCTCCCAACAGCCAAAACACAGTTTCACTTTCCTGCAGAGGAAACACCAAAGGCTGTCCCAGTCCAACAAGAACCACACCATCCCCATCAGTGCGTCCAAACATATCTATCCTTCCTTAGACTTTGACAAGACTGTCATGTCTGTGTGATCATGTTTTGTTTTAGTCGTGTTCGGTTTTGTTTTTGGACTTTTTGTGCACTTTTGTTTGTTTTGTCACCATAGCAACCATTAGTTTTCACCTGTCACGTCATGCACCTGTTTCACGTTTTGAGTCACGCACCTGTTTTCACTAATCATGTCTGTAGTATTTAAGTTAATTGTTTTCAGTTTGTCTTTCTGGCGACATCCCGCATTTATGCTCTGCACATTCCTGACACTTGTTATTCATGCTTCATGCCATGCCACAGTAAGTGTTTATTAGTTTTACGTCCATAGTTTTGCCTTTGTTCTAGTTTTTGTTTCATTAGCCAAGTTTTTGTACTTCCGCCCTTGTGCGCACCTTTTGTTTGCTTCCTTTTTTTGTAGTTTGTTAGTGTTTTAAATACATATGTATTTACCTTCACGCCATGACCAGTCCAGCTTTACTTGCATCTCGGGAAAACAAACACACCATAGTCCACGTCCTGACAGAAGTCGCCAGCTAAATAGTTTTTCCGCGAGGAAGTTGGACGAGGGAGCGTGGGAGCTCCTGCGCGGGATGGAGGAGGAAACGCTACGCTACTCCTCCGTGGAGCGCAGAGACCGGATGTGGGGGCCAAATGGAGAATTGGTGCTATTGAACTCTGTGTGGCCCCACGACGTTGGCACGTCGCCCCAGCCGCGGATGCGTCGCCTAAGACGGAGGATGTTTGGGAAGACTTCCGCGAGCGGTCAGGACACGTCACTCCCGCAAGCTCCTCCCCCTCCGGGCGGAAGCAGGCTGCTGCCAGCCCCGCTGCTCCAGGATGACGTCACGCCATCACCGGAAAATGACATCACAGAGCAAGATTTTTTTTTCCTCAAATCTCTTTTTTTCAACCGCTCCCAACCAAAGACTCCATGTCCGTAACAAAACTTTATCAAGATAAGTTTTTAGAAATCAGGTCTAGTCAGTCACAGCCATCCCAATTTCATACCCCGCCCCCCAAGACTCAAGCCACACCCACGTCACAACATGTTTCTTTTTTTTCACCCACTAAAACTTAGGTGGGTAAAAGAGGACATTTTGGACAATTTAAAGGGGAAATTTCTACCCCCCTCCTGACTTCCCTCCACCCACCCCTAAAGAGAGTTCCAGACCGCAGGGAGCGCGTCTGGTATCCGCCCCTTGAGGGGGGAGCTGTGCTGGTGGGGTGGCTCAGCTGCATCCAGCCAGGCAGCAACCTCCATCCCGGCCGCCCCCACCAGTCTTTAGGCCTGCCAAGCCGCAACCCCCAGCTAGGCCACCTCCACCTGCACTAAACTAGCACCTGTCGCTGCACCACGGCTAGCACCAGTAGCAGCTCCACGCCAAGCTCCAGTGCTGCCAGTAGCAGCTCCAGTGCTGCCAGTAGCTTCACCACGCCAAGACCCACCACGCCAAGCTCCGGTACCAGCTCCACGACGCCAAGCTCCAATGCCGCCAGTCGCAGCTCGACGCCAAGTGCCGCCAGTCGCAGCTCGACGCCAAGTGCTGCCAGTCGCAGCTCCACGCCAAGTGCCACCAGTCGCAGCTCCACGCCAAGTTCCGCCAGTCGCAGCTCCACGCCAAGTTCCGCCAGTCGCAGCTCCACGCCAAGTGCCGCCAGTCGCAGCTCCACGCCAAGTGCCGCCAGTCGCAGCTCCACGCCAAGTTCCGCCAGTCGCAGCTCCACGTCAAGTGCCGCCAGTCGCAGCTCCACGTCAAGTGCCGCCAGTCGCAGCTCCACGCCAAGTGCCGCCAGTCGCAGCTCGACACCAAGTGCCGCCAGTCGCAGCTCCACGCCAAGTGCCGCCAGTCGCAGCTCCACGCCAAGTGCCGCCAGTCGCAGCTCCACGACGCCAAGACCAAGACCCACGCCAAGACCAAGACCAAGACCCTCCACACCAAGACCAAGACCCTCCACACCAAGACCAAGACCCTCCACGCCAAAACCAAGACCCTCCACGCCGAGACCAAGACCCGCCATGCCAAGACCAACACCCGCCATGCCAAGACCAACACCAAGACCCGCCATGCCAAGACCAAGACCCTCCACGCCAAGACCAAGACCCTCCACGCCAAGACCAAGACCCGCCAAGACCAAGACCAAGACCCGCCATGTCAAGACCAAGACCCGCCATGCCAAGACCAAGACCTACCATGCCAAGACCAAGACCCGCCATGCCAAGACCAAGACCCGCCATGCCAAGACCAAGACCAAGACCCGCCACGCCAAGACAACGACACGCCAAGACCAAGACCCGCCATGCCAAGACCAAGACCAAGACCCGCCATGCCAAGACCAAGACCAAGACCCGACACGCCGAGCTTCGCCGCCTGACGCACCACGCTGAGCTTCGCTGCCTGCCACATCTGCTGCTGCGTCCAAGCCTGCCATGACGGTGCTGACGTGCCCACCTCCCCGTCGACCACAGATGTGGCCGCTACCTGGTCGCCCGCCACGCCAAGTGCGCCCACCTCCCAGTCGGCCACGAATGTGGCCATTCCCTGGACGCCCGCCTTGCCTGCTGCAGCGGCGTTCCACTCGCCGCCGCCACTTGACTTTGCCTCGGTGGATTCGGGGACACGTGGTCTGGCGACCTCCGCCATGTCCCCCACCCGCCCTCCCATGACTATTGATCATTGTTTTTTGGGTTTTTTTTATGGACATCTGGGATCTGTCCGTAAGGGGGGTTTCTGTCATGTCTGTGTGATCATGTTTTGTTTTAGTCATGTTCGGTTTTGTTTTTGGACTTTTTGTGCACTTTTGTTTGTTTTGTCACCATAGCAACTATTAGTTTTCACCTGTCACGTCACGCACCTGTTTCACGTTTTGAGTCACGCACCTGTTTTCACTAATCATGTCTGTAGTATTTAAGTTAATTGTTTTCAGTTTGTCTTTCTGGCGACATCCCGCATTTATGCTCTGCACATTCCTGACACTTGTTATTCATGCTTCATGCCATGCCACAGTAAGTGTTTATTAGTTTTACGTCCATAGTTTTGCCTTTGTTCTAGTTTTTGTTTCAATAGCCAAGTTTTTGTACTTCCGCCCTTGTGCGCGCCTTTTGTTTGCTTCCTTTTTTTGTAGTTTGTTAGTGTTTTAAATAAATATGTATTTACCTTCACGCCATGACCAGTCCAGCTTTACTTGCATCTCGGGAAAACAAACACACCATAGTCCACGTCCTGACAAAGACATAGACAAGGAAGGATAGATATGTTGACTTAAATCTGCAAATGCTCCAGAACGCTCCCAAACAAATGCAAACCGGGCTAACAGTCGCTCCACACCCGAACGACGCAACCCCACGCAAATCCACCCTCTACCAAACAAAGCCCGCACTCGCCCGCCCCAAACCGACTCTGCAAAGTCCACACCGACAACCCCAAGCAAAAAATTGCACAGCCCCCATGCTCAACATGAACACCACATCCAAGCTGCCCACACAGCAATGCGTTCACACGAGTCCTGACCGAGGCACGACGCCTCTCAACAGGGAAAGAAGTCAACGCATCTCGCCAACATGTCGGCACCCAAGCTAGCGAGCAAGCAAACGCCTGCCGGTCCCCGCAATTCCACAGCCCGTCAAACCACTCCAACCCAACACAACAACACCTACCGCCGATAGCTCCATAGCAACCACCACCACCATTGCCTATCTGCAGTACAAATACCCGCAGCCACCGAAACCGAAGTAAAAAAGCGACCGATCCAGCAAACCGCAACAACCCACACACCAGGAGACCACCGAGGCCACCTACCCACCCACCCCAACTCCATCCACAGCCCGGCCAATCGAGCCATTGTACATCAGCCCTGGCCACCAAAACAGCCCAACACGCCGCCGACCACACCCAGCGCCACAGCCACACAGCCTCGGACCGCTCAGGGGACCGCCACAGAAAGGTGAACAGCATGCAGCCCCCCAGGACAGGGAGGAAACGACTTGCAACCCAGCAGGCAGCAGGCACCCAAGCCAACCCACCACCAGTCCGACCGCCCCCAAGCATGCCCGTCAATCCCACCCGCCCTACGTCCACTTTACCAAGCCGTCCGCGTCCCCACCACCCAAAAAAAAACACAACTCAAGGCCTGGCCGCCACCAGTGTCCAGCGCCACCAATCCCCGCAATCCATCCCGAACGTTAATGTCCCACCACTCTCTACCCACACGATACCTAAAATAAATATTAGACATATAAACATACATAATTATTAAAGTTATCATAAATAAATAGTTATTTAATTTATGGTTCACCTCGGAGATGAAATTATCATTTTTTATTTTTTTAAAAGGTTCAATATGTTTATCATAATTATTCTTCTTTGTACTTTCTGAACACTTTAGTTTAAACGGTCTCTTAAACTGAATTATATTAGTGCTTTTTTTTTTTTATTTCCTTGCTTAATCCATTCCATAATTTAATTCTCCAGCAACCCCAAGAGAGCAAAGCAGTAGAAAATTGATGGATGGAATTTAATTCTACATACTGATATGCTAAAGGTCTTAAGTGTTGTACGTGCATACAAATGCTTTAAAATTAGATTTTCCTCAAAGGTTATGTTTCTCCTCTTTTGTTAAGAATAATTGTTGTACATTCTTGGGTAACAGGTTATAGTTTGCTGTTTGCAAATGCATTAAGTCGTTGAATTTTTTTGATTCGAAAAAATAAAGGGTTTGTATGTTCTCTATAAAGTATAACAAGTACCAATGATTGTCACACACACATTAGGTGTGGTGAGATTATCCTCTGCATTTGACCCATCACCCTCACCCCCTGGGAGGTGAGGGGAGCAGTGAGAGGTAAATCCAACATTATTTATTATTCTAATTAATTGTAACACTGTTAGTGAATGAAGCGCACATTTGTAGTTGTTTCCCCATATTTTTTACACAACAACTCAGATATGGTAACACTAGTGAGCAGTAGAGAATATGGATTGATTTTTGGTCCAGGACATATTTCGCTTTTTCATTATTGACGTGTTTCTAGCTACTATATATATTGTTTGTTTTTTTACATTAGATTTTTAGTTCATTGTATCATCTATTATTACACCCCAACATGTGTTTTCTTTGCTCAATCAATATATTTTCCGTCTATTTGTATTTGTGTTTGACTTTCCCTTCTAATGTTACCAAATAGCATTATTTTTGCTTACTGAGATTCAAAGATAGTCGGTTTTTGTCAAACTATCTTTGTAATTTGTTCATTTCTTCTGTTATTTGTATTAGCTTTGTGTTCTGTCCGGAACAAAACACAGTTGTGTCATTGGCAAATAATACTAACTTGAAGTCCTTTGTAACTTTACAAATATGGTTTATATAAAGATCAAACAATTTTGGTCCCAGTATTGATCCCTGAGGTTCGCCACAAGATATTTTTTAGCTCTGGAGACGTTTGTTCTCCTATCTTCACGTATTGCTTCCTGTTGGTGAAGTAGCTTCTTACCCAGTTCAAAACCAACCCTCGGATGCCATACCGTTCTAATTTGTTTATTAAGATATTATGATTGATTGTGTCAAATGCTTGTGTTAAATCCATAAACACTGCAGCAGCACATTTTTTGCTATGTATTGCATTGGTGCGCTCTATTGATTAATGCCATTGATGTTGAGGTGTTGGCTCTGTATCCGTATTGATTGTCTGTGAGTGTTTCATTTTTATTTATGCATTTGCCCAATCTGTTGTTAAACAGTTTTTCAATACTTTCGGAAAACTGTGGAAGTAGTGTGCTATTTTCATTTTGTTTGAAATGATAGGTAGCTGATAAATGTTGAAGGTTCTGAAATCTCTCCAATAACCTTTTTTATCATTTCCATATCAATTGCGATACAATCAGTTGAGGTCTTGGATTTCAATTTGTTCACAATATTGACTATTTCCTCTTGTCGCACCCTCGAGGAACATCAAGTTGGGATTTATGTCTATAGTGTCATTCAAGTCCTCAACTGACTCAGGATCTTGAATCATTATTTCCAGATTTGATCCAGTGTTCACAAAGTACTTACTGAAGCTTTCAACTACTTTGTTCATATTGTCATTTAGTACATTTCCATCTGAGAAGTATTTAGGATAATCCTTCTTAGCACCATTTTTAATAATGCTATTTAAGATTCCCATGTTGCTCTCATATTGTTTTTGTTCCGGTCTAATAATTGACTGTAATATTCTTTCCTACATGTTCATGTGTATGCCAGTTAGCTGTTCTTTTACGTTTTGTACTTGTATTCTGCCTCTGTAGATCTTATACATTTTCTATATTATGTATTCTTCTTGTTGCAAGCATTTTTCAGTCCGTTTGTCATCCATCCATCCATCCATCCATCTTCTTCCGCTTATCCGAGGTCGGGTCGTGGGGGAGCCCAGTCTTTCCTCTCCCCAGCCACTTCGTCCAGCTCTTCCCGGGGGATCCCGAGGCGTTCCCAGGCCAGCCGGGAGACATAGTCTTCCCAACGTGTCCTGGGTCTTCCCCGTGGCGTCCTACCGGTCGGACGTGCCCTAAACACCTCCCTAGGAAGGCGTTCGGGTGGCATCCTGACCAGATGCCCGAACCACCTAATCTGGCTCCTCTTGATGTGGCGGAGCAATGGCTTTACTTTGAGCTCCCCCCGGATGGCAGAGCTTCTCACCCTATCTTTAAGGGAGAACCCCTCCACCCGGCGGAGGAAACTCATTTTGGCCGCCTGTAACCGTGATCTTGTCCTTTCGGTCATAACCCAAAGCTCATGACCATAGGTGAGGATGGGAACGTAGATCGACCGGTAAATTGAGAGCTTTGCCTTCCGGCTCAGCTCCTTCTTCACCACAACGGATCGATACAGCGTCGGCATTACTGAAGATGCCGCACCAATCCGCCTGTCGATCTCACGATCCACTTTTCCTTCACTCGTGAACAAGACTCCTAGGTACTTGAACTCCTCCACTTGGGGCAGGGTCTCCTCCCCAACCCGGAGATGGCACTCCACCCTTTTACGGGTGAGAACCATAGACTCGGACTTGGAGGTGCTGATTCTCATCTTAGTCGCTTCACACTCGGCTGCGAACCGATCCAGTGAGAGCTGTAGATCCAGCCATCAGGACCACATCATCTGCAAAAAGCAGAGACCTAATCCTGCAGCCACCAAACCGGATCCCGTTTGTCATCCATGGTTGCTTTTCTTTCGCTTTTTACTAAGTTGTTTCAATGGACAATGTTTTTTATAAAGCATCATGAAAGTATTTAAAAACATACCATATGCATCATCTACATGATTGTCAATGTATACATTGTCCCAACTTTGATCTCTCAGATCATTCTTGAAAGGTGTCATACTTCAAAATGTCTTTTCGTCATCACTGTTCCTCTTCTTGTAGTTTCCGTCATAGATTGTGAAAACTGGCAGATGAACACTGATGTCGGATTTTAGCAGACCACTTGTGGTATTATTATCAAAATCATTTGTAAAAATATTATCATTAAGTGTGGTACGCGTGTCCTGATATTCTGCTTGGCCTTGTGATTTCAGGATATAAACTCAGGCTATACTGTGTTTATGAAGTCATCCATGGACTTCATGAAGTCAATGTATACATTTTTTAACTGATTTCAGAAAAAATTGCCTTAATCCAGTTCTCAAACATATCAATGTCTGACTTAGGCATACTTGCCAACCTTGAGACCTCCGATTTCGGGGGGCGGGGGGTTTGGTCGGTGGTGGGGCGGGGGGCGTGGTTGGGGGCGTGGTTAAGATATATATATATATATATATATATATATATATATATATATATATATATATATATATATATATAAGAAATACTTGACTTTCAGTGAATTCTAGCTATATATATATATATATATATATATATATATATATATATATATATTTTTTTTTTTTTTTTTTTTTTTTTTTTTTTTAAATAAATACTTGAATTTCAGTGTTCCTTTATTTACACATATACACACACATAACACTCCTCTACTCATTGTTGAGTTAAGGGTTGAATTGTCCATTCTTGTTCTATTCTCTGTCACTATTATGGTCCCTGGTTCAATCCCCACCTAGTACCAACCTCGTCATGTCCGTTGTGTCCTGAGCAAGACACTTCACCCTTGCTCCTGATGGGTGCTGGTTAGCGCCTTGCATGGCAGCTCCCTCCATCAGTGTGTGAATGTGTGTGTGAATGGGTAAATGTGGAAGTAGTGTCAAAGCGCTTTGAGTACCTTGAAGGTAGAAAAGCGCTATACAAGTACAACCCATTTATTTCAGAACACACACATGATACAAATATACATTATAAAATCAATAAGAAAACGGGAGCTCTAATTTGGGAGTCTGAATTAGGATCAGAAGTTCCTATATAAATATAAATAAATATATTTTGTATTGATTACTGCAGCTGTGCACTGGATTCATTCACAAATACAAACTACAACTCACAAACACTTTAGAGTTAGGCTCCACCATCAGAATGTGTACTTAAACTTATAAAGATCACATGGATATTATTCAGTGAGTTGATTCACCAAAACTAACCTGTTATACAGGAGGAAAAAGCACACAGCACGTTTCAATTGTTCACAGACTGGTCGCTCTCATCAGAATGACAAGACACTTCCGGTCTGCAGGTGATAGCATTCAATTGGGAAGAAACGCCCTACTGCCTTCTACTGACCAATGTGAATACTGATAAATGTGTATTGACAGCTCCAAAAACGAATTCAAACCACAAAATAAAATAAATAAATCAACACAAAAATGGGACACATTATGGGGTGGGTCACATATGCATGTACAGTAGATGGCAGTATTGTCCTGTTTAAAAGTGTCACAACATTGCTGTTTACGGCAGACAAACTGCTTTACGGTAGACAAAAACTTGACTGCTATTGTTGTGTGTTGTTACCGCGCTGGAAGGACGTTAATGAAACTGCCTAACAATAAACCCACATAAGAAACCAAGAACTCGCCCTCGATCATTCTACAGTTATAACGTGATTGGGCAGGCTGTCCGTGTTAGTTCTGTTGACATAATTTAGTTCATATCCTTACAGATCACGATCCATTCCTTTTTTTAGCATCCGTCCATGTTTTTGAGATAGCTATCACTTCAAAGGGTTTATTGAATTGTTCCAAAAAATGCTTCACGTTGTAGTTTGCATGCAAACTTCTCCTGTTGAAATGAATAATCGACAGTTTGTTGTTTATTTTACTGTTTCCGTTATATCGTCTGTGTAAAAAGAACAAGTATTCCTGGTATGAAGAAAATCGTTGTATCTGGATCCATATCCTAATCTAATTCCGGACTATTGTGATCTGAGCTGCAGAAGGTTTTCAGTTCCATATATTCTTGTTCAGCTATCTTTTGCAGATTGATTAGATAAAATCAAAATTGCAACGATGCGTAAAAGGGGGGGATCGGATTGGGACCACGACATCGCAAATTCCTGGAGTATTTTATTTAAAGAAACAATAGTGCCCCAATGGGATCCAATTTAATTTCAGAAACCCTCTGAAATGGGCATGATAAGACCACATTAACTAGTTTACTTAAGCTGTGGTTTCAGCATCCAAGACAGAGCATGTCATAATAATGTGGAAAAATGCGTGCGTGTGTTTCATTAAGTAGGCCAAAAAAGTAAGCGCATTTGCACATATTCTAGTCAGAAGTATATGGATTCTTAAGATCAGTCCTTGTGAACATTTGAAAGTGTCTGTTTGGGACTGTGTGGTAGCAGTGCTGTCAGAGCATGCCAACGTATGCATTAGTTTAAGCGCTAAAACAACCTGGACACAGATTTGACTGACGCTGGCATTCAGCAGCTGACAGAGGTGACAATGCATGGCAGAAATAGCGAATGTCCTCGCATTGGCCACCCTTCATCCATCATCTACCGCCTTTGTGTCTGTCTCAAGACACTATTTTCTTTAATGCCAGATCAAAATGCAAAAGAAGTAGTAGGGCTATGAATATTTTCCTCTTTCCTCTTCTGACTATAAATGTTGTTGCAATGTTGGATACTTGTGTTAAACAATGCCTATTCATTAGGTTCATTCTTTTGGGCGTCAGTTTGCATGCAGTACTGGATGCCGAAGGCCATTTGTGACGTCTCAGATTGACGGATGTACCTATGTGGGCATCCTCGTATATGCTGTCTCCTCCCCTTCAGTTTTACCAATACTGTCGGCTGCACCCTCCTGTGTCATTCTTTCACGTTATCTGTCAGTTTTTTTAATTTTTATTAATGGATTAATCGGATAAATCACACTCTCTAACCTCAATGTAGGAATGTGCCAATTAATCGGCCACCGATCAGCATCAACGGATTTTCTTGGTTGACAAGACTCTGCAGCATCGCGTGGACATCGGGGGCGGTACCTCTGGATTGGCAGACCGGGGTGGTGGTTCCTCTCTTTAAGAAGGGGAACCGGAGGGTGTGTTCTAACTATCGTGGGATCACACTCCTCAGCCTTCCCGGTAAGGTCTATTCAGGTGTACTGGAGAGGAGGCTACGCCGGATAGTCGAACCTCGGATTCAGGAGGAACAGTGTGGTTTTCGTCCTGGTCGTGGAACTGTGGACCAGCTCTATAGTTTCGGCAGGGTCCTTGAGGGTGCATGGGAGTTTGCCCAACCAGTCTACATGTGCTTTGTGGACTTGGAGAAGGCATTCGACTCGGGAAGACTTGTGGGGAGTGCTCAGAGAGTATGGGGTATCGGACTGTCTGATTTTGGCGGTCCGCTCCCTGTATGATCAGTGTCAGAGCTTGGTCCGCATTGCCGGCAGTAAGTCGGACACGTTTCCAGTGAGGGTTGGACTCCGCCAAGGCTGCCCTATGTCACCCATTCTGTTCATAACTTTTATGGACAGAATTTCTAGGCGCAGTCAAGGCGTTGAGGGGATCCGGTTTGGTGGCTGCAGGATTAGGTCTCTGCTTTTTGCAGATGATGTGGTCCTGATGGCTTCATCTGGCCGGGATCTTCAGCTCTCGCTGGATCGGTTCGCAGCCGAGTGTGAAGCGACTGGGATGAGAATCAGCACCTCCAAGTCCGAGTCTATGGTTCTCGCCCGGAAAAGGGTGGAGTTCCATCTCCGGGTTGGGGAGGAGACCCTGCCCCAAGTGGAGGAGTTCAAGTGCCTCGGAGTCTTGTTCACGAGTGAGGGAAGAGTGGATCGTGAGATCGACAGGCGGATCGGTGCGGCATCTTCAGTAATGCGGACGCTGTATCGATCCGTTGTGGTGAAGAAGGAGCTGAGCCGGAAGGCAAAGCTCTCAATTTACCGGTCGATCTACGTTCCCATCCTCACCTATGGTCATGAGCTTTGGGTTATGACTGAAAGGACAAGATCACGGGTACAAGCGGCCGAAATGAGTTTCCTCCGCCGGGTGGCAGGGCTCTCTCTTAGAGATAGGGTGAGAAGCTCTGTCATCCGGGGGGAGCTCAAAGTAAAGCCGCTGCTCCTCCACATCGAGAGGAGCCAGATGAGGTGGTTCGGGCATCTGGTCAGGATGCCACCCGATCGCCTCCCTCGGGAGGTGTTTAGGGCACGTCCGACCGGTAGGAGGCCACGGGGAAGACCCAGGACACGTTGGGAAGACTATGTCTCCCGGCTGGCCTGGGAACGCCTCGGGATCCCTCGGGAGGAGCTGGACAAAGTGGCTGGGGAGAGGGAGGTCTGGGCCTCCCTGCTTAGGCTGCTGCCCCCGCGACCCGACCTCGGATAAGCGGAAGAAGATGGATGGATGGATGGATTTTCTGGAAAAAAGTATGTGATCAACATTGCCAACTTATGCCGATTTTAACGCAGATCCCCTTTGGCTAATATTGTATAGTTTTTGTTCCCCGGCTGACAAGCTAGCAGCTGATTGTGTATCTCCATATTAGGGCTGGACGATATGGCCTTTTTTAATATCTCAATATAGGCCAATATAATAGGCCATATTGGGATACAGATATATATCTCGATATTTTGCCTTAGCCTTGAATTAACACTTGATGCATATACTCACAGCAGTATGATGATTCTATGTGTCTACATTAAAACATTCTTCTTCATACTGCATTAATATATGCTCATTTTAAACTTTCAGGCAGAGAAGGAAATCACAACTAAGTCAATTTACCAAAACTGTATTTATTAAACAGTTATTAAGCAGTGGCACAAACATTCATGTCATTTCCAAAACAGAAAGTGCAAGATTGTCAGAGACATTTTAAAACAAGCGATTAGTTTCACACACGATATTTCAATAAGTGTCAAATAAAAATGAGCTGCATAATAGGAAATCAAATAGTGTTTGTCCTTCACTATGTGGTAGGTTCCTGCGGACGTTATCTCCTTCTGTTGACTCTTTTTTTCATACGGTGTTGATGTGGAAATGTTTGCCTCGGCATTTTGATGGTGTGGCACCGAACGGAGATGTTGACATGCGGAGTTTCAAGCACTCTTCAGGTGACTTTTCAAATGATGCTACATATTAGCAGTAATGCTACTTTTTGTAGAAATTGCTTTCGCCCCACACTTGACAATTTACGGTTGCCTACGACATACCCAAAACAATTTACTTGATAATACATGTTTTAACACACAAAAGATGAGTACTGTTAACATAGTAACCATTTATATATTACCTGAAGTTATCGACGGTTGAGCAGTGTCCTGTTGAGATGACGACAACGATGCTGGTGTTGTAGAAGCCGGCTTTTTAAACACAGTACAGTTCTCCACCCTTAAGTTTGCTCCGTGCTTGATAAGGTGTTTAATCATTGTGGAAGTCGCTTTCTCGCAGTTCCACTGAAGACACAGCACAAGAGCCAAGCGTGCAGTTTTTAACAAAGGGTTTAATGTACGTAGGTTTTTTTCAAAGTATTTCTCCCCCAGAATGTGACTTTTCAGTCACGTCCGTATCCTCTCTTTCCTTCTGATCCCGGCCGCTTACTGTTAAAGACAACAGATGGTTAGATTAACGCGTACCACCTGTGGAATCTAATCACCTGCCATCTGTGTCTCGCCGTCAGCACTGCCACGCCCCTGTCTGATGGTGCTCTGTCCTCAGCACCATGGACAGAGGCGTGACTTTTGCTCCTGCAGGCAGCGCTGGCTACATCTCCCCCCACAATCATATTGCTAGTATTCCCTGTTTTCCCCAAAATAGTGAAGTGAAGTGAATTATATTTATATAGCGCTTTTCTCTAGTGACTCAAAGCGCTTTTCATAGTGAAACCAATATCTAAGTTACATTTAAACCAGTGTGGGTGGCACTGGGAGCAGGTGGGTAAAGTGTCTTGTTCGACATATTCCCACTTGAAGCCAAACCACCACCAGACGATGGACCCCCTGCTGAATTAATTATTCCTTCATTTGTTACCAGATTCGCACCTTCTTTCTCTCGTCTTCCCACTCGCATCACAGCTAACTTTAGCCATGCTGCTACCTCTCTGCTCAAGGAGGGCGTATACGTATGTGACGTATGACTTGACAGTATGTGACGTGTGTAAGAAAGTGCGCTTGTTGTCTGTGAGATGGAGCGACAAGACAGTGTGAGAAGAGCCTGTAGTGTAATGCCCGCAGCTAAAAGCAACTGCGTGAGAACATATACTCGAATATCACGATATAGTCATTTTCTATATTGCACAGAGACAAACCCGCGATATATCGCGTATATCGATATATCGCCCAGCCCTACTCCGTATACAGTGTCATGTCTGTGTAATCATATTTTGTTTTAGTCATGTTTTGTTTTGTTTAGTTATTGGACTCTTTAGTTTCTGGCTTTTCACTCCCTTGTCTTGTTTCCATGGTTACCCATTAGTTTCACCTGTTCCACGTTTGGACTCATTGTGCACTCTTGTTTGTCACCATAGCAACCCATTAGTTTTCACCTGTCATGTCACGCACCTGTTTCACGTTTTGAGTCATGCACCTGTTTTCACTAATCATGTCTGTAGTATTTAAGTTCATTGTTTTCAGTTTGTCTTGCTGGTGACATCCCACATTTATGCTCTTCACATTCCTGACACTTGTTTTCATGTCCATCGTTCATGCTGCTACTTTAGTCCAAGCCAAGTAAGTGTTTGTTTATTAATGCTATAGTCTTTTGGTTTCATAGTTTGTTCTCCGCCACTGTGCGCGCTTTTCGTTTGTACTCTTTTTTTGTCCTTTGTTAGTGTAAAAAATAAAAATATGTACTCACATTCCCGTCTCGCCCGAGCCAACGTTCCATTGCCTTCCGGAAAAGCAAACACCCAGGACCAAGTCTTGACATACAGTGTGGAGCTGTTCCTTAAGTTAATAATAATAATTACCTCCATTACGGCAAAAAAACTGCCTTTCTTAGTATCATTATTAGGTATCATTATCAAGTATTAGGACAGGGCTAAACATGTTGCATACCAAGAGCTAAGCTGGACGCTAAGTTAACTAGAAACAACAGAATAATTAAGAGCTTTGTACATTTTAAGAAGAGTAGATGAAACTGCATTGCAGCAGAAAATGAGCAGCTCTTAACAGGATATTAATAAGTAGAATAAAAGGGTCAAGAAAGAGGATGATCTAACAGCATATGTTGGTGTTTCAGCCTTGTCGCAGTCAATGCGGGGCGGATCAATTCATAAATTGGTGGTGCCAACACCGAGCGTAAAATCAGTATTTGATCGATACTAGAATGATTACCGTATTTTCCGGACTATAAGGTGAACTTAAAATCTTTTTTTTTCCTCAGTGCGCCTTATAACCCGGTGCGCCTAATGTACGGAATAATTCTGGTTTTGCTTACGGACCTCGAAGCTATTTTATTTGGTACGTGGTGAAATGATAAGTGTGATCAGTAGATGGCAGTCAAACATAAGAGATACGTGTAGTCTGCACTTTAATGGCAGTCACACACAAGAGATACATGTAGACTGGAATATGACTCACGTAAACAACACCAACATTCCATTGAAAATATAGAACATTACACACGGCGCTCAAAAATCTATCAAAATGTTTTAGTACGACTTTGGTAAGCTATGAAGCCGCACCGCTTGATGGATTGTACTGTGCTTCAACATACGAGTATTATTATGGTGTGTGTATAAGGTAAGACATATTATCTGGCGTTTTGTTTCGCAATGTGATGCAAAAGCAACTTTTCTTTCCTTCTGGTACCTGCTGATCTGTATTTGGGATCTGCATACGTCCTGAAAAATTGCGCTCGTCCGCCTTTGTAGTCCGTGCTAAGCTTCTTCTTTTTCTCTATCTTCTTGTTATGTGAAATTCATCCTCCGCTGTTGCCATTTCTAATAAAAAGTAGTGTAATGTACTAACTTATATCTGTCAGTTAACTTGCCATGAAAACGCTAAAACATACCGGTGTAGTGAGCTTACATTATTTACCCAAGGAACTTTAGTTGTTAGAGTTCCGTTCGGACGGTTTTTCACAGGACACATTTCCTGTGTTGTTGTCTCGGGATGAGAAGATGCTGCTCCGTTAATGATTGAAGTAAAGTCTGAATGTCATTAAAACAGTTAGCTCCATCTTTTCACATTTCTTCCACTCCCGTCCTTGCACGCTACGCCACTACAACAAAGATGACGGGGAGAAGATATGACTCCTTTAATGCGCCCTATAATCCGTTGCACCTTGTATATGAAAAACGATCAAAATCGACCATTCATCGGCAGTGCGCCTTATAATCCGGTGCGTCCTATGGTCTGGAAAATACGGTACTGCTTATTAATTAGGATAAATCGCTAATTAGCTTCCATGTTAGGTAGAATTTGGAAGCATGTTAGTTCTTTGTAAATGAAACTGATCATGGTTCAAGTATTTACACTGTGCCTTGTTCACAAAAGCTGAACAAATTGAAATAAGAGTCGACAAGTAGTTAATGTTAATGTTAATGTGGACTACAGAATGTGTGGGGTCGCGGTAGGTGAGTCGTATTTTTTTGTCCTTTGCCAATAACATCTATGATAGAACCTATTCAACGCCCCCCTGTTCCCCAACAACCCTGTCAAATGATCTCAAACGATCTCAAACCAATTGCTCTTCCTGGCTCATAAATATTCTCCGGAGATCATTTGGCCTTTGCTGTCACTGGGGCAGAGGCGGGGAAGGTATGAAGGACTGGAACAGTAAGTTGGATAAGGGCATGTTAGGGCTGGGTATCGTTTAAAAATGTTCGATACCAGTACCAATACCAGTACCCATAAAACGATCATCATGTGAAAAGAATGCAATCAGTTGCGTAATTGTCACCATTCCTTCCCATTCAAGATTTTTACACAAATACATTTTGAAAGTGTTCACATATTTATTACATAACTGTACAAACATGTACAACAAAGTATAATTTAGGCTGTGTAATTTTAAACCACATCACAACCAACCAACATTCGGAATCTAACCAGTAAGCAACCACTGACCAGTCAGTCCTCCTCAACAGTTATTTTTTAAGAAATATTAACATGTAAGCCTTCTCTGGGGAAAGGCATGCCCTTTCCTGGCTTATTGTGTGTCTGCTGGAGTGGAGGATGCCCGGATACACGTGTAATTAGAGGCCAGGTCAAACAAGATGGGTAGTCGTGGTTGGATCTTAACAAAGTACATAAGCAATTAAGCTGCTACAGAAGCTAAAACTGGTAACCTAACCACTGAACAAAACATTGACAGATGTGACTGAGCAGGGCGCTAACTTGCTAATTAAGTAAAATTAGCGAGCAAGCTAAGCTCGCGTTAGCTCAAATGCCTACGACATGCCCAAAACGATTTACTTGATAATACATGTTTTAACACACAAAGGATGAGTACTGTTAACATAGTAACAATTTATATATTACCTGAAGCCGGCTTTTTAAACAGAGTACAGTTCTCCACCCTTAAGTTTGCTCCGTGCTTGATGAGGTGTTTAATCATTGTGGACGTCGCTTCCTCGCAGTTCCACTGAAGACACGGCACAAGAGCCAAGCGTGCAGTTTTTAACAAAGGGTTTAATGTACGTAGGTTTGTTTCAAAGTCTTTCTCCCCCAGAACGTGACTTTTCAGTCACCTCCGTATCCTCTCTTTCCTTCTGATCCCGGCCGCTTACTGTTAAAGACAACAGAACACCTGTGAAATCTAATCACCTGCCATCTGTGTCTCGCCGTCAGCACTGCCACGCCCCTGTCTGATGGTGCTCTGTCCCCAGCACCATGGACAGAGGCGTGACTTTTGCTCCTGCAGGCAGCGCTAGCTACATCTCCCCCCACAATCATATTGCTAGTATTCCCCGTTTTCCCCAAAATTGTTGTGTTTGGACTAAGGGGAGGTGACGGCAAACAGACACCAGGGGGCAGTATATACAATTATTTATTATATATAGTCAATATATATATATAAATAATAATAAACAATACTACTGAACTAAGGAAATGGAGTGTGAAATAGAATACATGAGTGTGTGGTGTAAGACTATGTGTGTAGTTAGCTGAAGTGTGTTACCAAGTGTTGACGAGAGCAAACGAGGCAGTCCATGGGGCAGGCAGGTGATCCGGGGCGAGAGAGAGGCGTAAAAGTCCAGGGGCAAGCGAGGAGTCAAGGAAACGAGGGAGGCAGTCAAAATCCAGGGCAACGGAAGGTAAACACTGCAGAGGCACGGGAGAACAAACAAGGATGTCAGACACGAGGGAAACACGCAGAGAGAGAGAGAACATAAGCCTTGCGGTACACCATGAGAAAACTAAGTTCCCGCGCCGATCCTAGGGTCCACTGGTCTTTTAACCAGCTCGCCCTCATTAGTTCCAGGTGTGCAGATTGCCGGTGAGTGATTGCAGCTGGTGGCTGCTGCAGGGCGGGGACGCGCGCGGCGCGTCCCTGGATGTGCGCACCCGTGGGCGTGTCCCGAGGTGCACACAGACGGATGAGCGGCGTTGGCAGGAACCTGAGCCGTAACAAAAATAGTTAAGTGAAGTGAATTATATTTATATAGAACTTTTCTCTAGTAACTCAAAGCGCTTTTCATAGTGAAACTAATATCTAAGTTACATTTAAACCAGTGTGAGTGGCACTGGGAGCAGGTGGGCAAAGTGTCTTGCGCAAGGACACAACGACAGTGACTAGGATGGCGGAAGTGGGGATCGAACCTGGGCTATGCCGCCCCCGTTAAATCTTGCCGCATGGTATGCATTTATGTGTACCCGGCGCAACAGACGTGTAGTACAACCATACTTTTGACCGTTTTGCTGCCGGCATCTCGGAATGATGACCAGCCAGTTCTGCACTGCTTAAACCCGCTTCACCGCCCAACAAACCATTGTTGTTGCGGTGGTGAACCATTGAATCCAAGAACGCTTGCAGTGATTGGCTGCGAACAAAACCATAGAAACAGTATTTTTTTCTTGATCTGGGTACAAAAACGCCCGGACAAGGGTGGAGTGCCATCTTCGTGTTGGGGAGGAGATCTTCTCCCCTAGTGGAGGAGTTCAAGTACCTCGGAGTCTTGTTCACGAGTGAGGGAAGAGTGGATCGTGAGATCGACAGGCGGATCGGTGCGGCGTCTTCAGTAATGCGGACGCTGTATCAATCCGTTGTGGTGAAGAAGGAGCTGAGCCGGAAGGCAAAGCTCTCAATTTACCGGTCGATCTACGTTCCCATCCTCACCTATGGTCATGAGCTTTGGGTTGTGACCGAAAGAACAAGATCTTGCGGCCGAAATGAGCTTCCTCCGCCGAATGGCGGGGCTCTTCCTTAGAGATAGGGTGAGAAGCTCTGTCATCCGGGAGAAGCTCAAAGTAAAGCCACTGCTCCTCCACATCGAGAGGAGCCAGATGAGGTGGTTCGGGCATCTGGTCAGGATGCCACCCGAACGCCTCCCAAGGAAGGTGTTTCGGGCACGTCCGACCGGTAGGAGGCCACGGGGAAGACCCAGTACACGTTGGGAAGACTGTCTCCCGGCTGGCCTGGGAACGCCTTGGGATCCCCCGGGAGGAACTGGACGAAGTGGCTGGGGAGAGGGAATTCTGGGCTTCCCTGCTTAGGCTGCTTCCCCCGCGACCCGACCTCGGATAAGCGGAAGAAGATGGATGGATGGATGGATGGATGGGGTACAAAAACAACCAGACGCAGTTTCGATACTTCCTTTGTATCGGGTTGTTTCGGTCGATACCTGAAAGGCATCGAGTACAGATACCCAGCCCTAGGGCATATGGAGGGAAACAATTGATACCCCCCTGCTGGTTGGTTGCTTCCACCCACAAAACCAATGTGCAGTGCACTCTTGAAATATATTTTGAAAAAGTCGAAACATTAAATTGAAATTTCCAACATCAAAACCAACTAATTTTTTTTAGAGACTGTAGAATATGCTCATCAAAATGTAAAAAGAAATTTGCAAAGTGGCTTTTACTCGGTAAGACGTGTTCAACTGCGATGATACATTATTGGACTCGTTATAAAAAGCGAAGAGCAGAAAGCACTTCCAGGAGGCAATTTCGTTGCAGTGCATGCAGAAAATGTCAGGCAAGGCAATTAACGTCGTTCTAGCACTGACTGTTCGTCCTGCTCACACTGACAGCATGGAGTTTGACATGAAGACTTTTCTACATTAGGAGGTGTAAATCAGCGAGAAAATGAGCAAAAAGTATGTTTCGGTCTTTTTACATACTTGCTGTGCTGTATCAGTAGTTTCTACAAATGTGAGAAACTATTTCTCTGCAATATGTAGTGTTGCCATGAACATTACCATATTACCCTTTTCATCTTAATTGGCTGTAACTTGTATGCCACTTCCTTTCCTTCCTAGTGTTCCCTCTCTAGGTTTTACATTTGATAGACATACACATATCCTGTGAATGTTTTACAATTTTATTGAGGTATTTTTTTTGCGTGGAAAAAATGCCACAATATCTGAACACCAATGCTGCTGTGTGAGTTGTGTATATTTTTTTTAATAAGCACAGGAAGAAGGATGGTTAAAAGCATAATTTGTGTGTTTACTGCAAACAATTTAATCTGATTAAACAAGCAAAGCAGATTAAGCCCATAAGATAAAAAAATATGAATACACGTAAACATGTTATTGCACTACAAATAAACACACATTTGCATGATTGAGAAGTGCAGTTATATGTCATAAACTAAATTGTGTACACCAGTGACGTGCGGTGAGGTTGATGGCTGGTGAGGCACTGACTTCATCACAGTCAGATTTACAAACATATGAACCCTAAAGAGTATCTTATTCACCATTTGATTGGCAGCAGTTAACGGGTTATGTTTAAAAGCTCATACCAGCATTCTTCCCTGCTTGGCACTCAGGATCAAGGGTTGGAATTGGGGGTTAAATCACCAAAAATTATTCCCGGGCGCGGCGCCGCTGCTGCCCACTGCTCCCCTCACCTCCCAGGGGGTGATCAAGGGGATGGGTCAAATGCAGAGGACACATTTCATTACACCTAGTGTGTGTGTGACAATCATTGGTACTTTAACTTAACTTTAACTTTACACATACAAACTGTAGCACACAAAAAAGCACATTTAATAAAAAAAACGTTATTATGGTCTTACCTTTACTTATAAATAAAGTCAATTCGCCGCTGTTGTGCTGGATTAATGAACCCCCTGACGGTTGTGTTATATCAACTAAAGTCCTCACTTAAACTTTCCACATGCAAGATTGAATCTATTTAAAAAAGTGTAACCGAGGGTTTATAAATGTCGCCTATACTGTATGAAACTACAAAATAACAAACACGGAGGCTCCAGTTTACACGAGGACCACTTTATTTACTTTCTTTCAAAAACCTCCGCTCCACTACAACATGTCATCACTTCTGCTCTTGGCGCCTTCAAAATAAGAGCTCAAGGCATATACTGTATAACAGCGCATAACAGGAACTTAACATCACAAATAGGAAAGCCCATAAAAATAGGTTACAAAAGTTATTTAATAAGAAGCCAAAAAGTGCAAAAACAATAATGTTCATGTTGGAGGAGTTGTGAATTAGATACACCTGCAGTCTGCAGGTGTACCTAATGTTGTGGCCCTGCAGTCATTCACAACTCCTCCAACACGAACATTATTGTTTTTGCACTTTTTTGCTTCTTATGAAATAACTTTTTTAAATAGATTCAATCTTGCACGTGGAAAGTTTAAGTGTGGGCTTTAGTTGATATAACAATTCTACGGCGGGGGTGCAGGAGGCGGGGCTACTGGAGCCTCAGCCAGTGCGTCTTTTGCAGCCGTTTTATGATCGCTCAGCACAAGAAATACTTTACACACATACAGTTGTTGACAAAATACACTGTACATTATATACCTCAGCTAACTAAACTATGGAAATGTATAATATAGTTCATATAGCAATACGGTCTCACTGCACAGCAGGCCAGCAGTTAGCCGAGTCCGTCCATGTTGAGGCACAATTGAGTGACGTGCCTCAACTGGCTGCTCAACTGGCATCTCTTCTCAGTATTTGAACGGCAAATGTGAAAATTCAGCGATTTTGAATAAAAATAATCTAAAACTGGTTAGTTAAATGGAAAATAACCTTATAGTATAATCACTGCATACATATATCAATTTAATTAATTTTTTTTCTTTTTACATTTTTTTTCTTTCCATGATGGCAAGTGAGGCCCCGCCTCACCTGCCTCTAGTGACTGCACGTCACTGGTGTACACCATAGTATTTTTGTACCTACCAATATACCATATATTAGTTTGCTCCTCTTTAAACTCAAATGGTATCCATTTGAAACATTTTATTTGTATCGTTCAATTATCAAGGATTGTTTTGATGGTTTCTCTATTTGTGCTCTGTTATTCACTAGTGGGCATTCCAAGTTGGAGTCTGTCTTAAAGGGGAACTACACTTTTTTTTGAAAATGTTCCTACTAGAGATGTCCGATAATGGCTTTTTTGCCGATATCCGATATTCCGACATTGACCAACTCTTAATTACCGATTCCGATATCAACCGATACCGATATACTGTATACAGTCGTGGAATTAACACATTATAATGCCTAATTTTGTTGTGATGCCCCGCTGGATGCATTAAACAATGTAACAAGGTTTTCCAAAATTAATCAACTCAAGTTATGGAAAAAAATGCCAACAAGGCACTGCCATATTTATTATTGAAGTCACAAAGTGCATTATTTGTTTTAACATGCCTCAAAACAGCAGCTTGGAATTTGGGACATGCTCTCCCTGAGAACCTATAATTTGGCAAGTTAGTTTCAATGTCATTTGATACAGTGGCACTCAATGCCTCTAGAATTTCATCTCTGGCTTGGTGATGGTCATAAGCTGTGTGTTCCCCTTTAAGAATGGCGGTATGTGTGGTGAGTGACATGTGTAAGTGAGTGGGCAAGTTAGAAGAGGGAGCGCTAACATGTTTAACAGTGTTAATAGCATGGTGGATGTCCGCTTGGCTTTGTGGAAAACATTTACAAAGAGTTGTAACAAATCAACGGCCTCATCATTCCGACCAAAGATGGAACGTCTCCCCCGCGCTCCTCGACCACAGTCTGGGAGCAGACAAACAGAAACGGTGTAACATGACATTTCTTGGTGCCTGGTGAGGCTGGATCTTTTGTTCTTTTTCTTAGCCCGTTTAGATGCCGGTGAAAACATCTTGCCATCGTCTTAAGTGAGCCATTTGCTGAAAAGTGGCTCCTGAAGCCACTTTTCATTGAAGCTTTGCTTCTCTGGTTTATTGCTCGCCATGACAAAAACAATAACACGCGAGAGTCCTAATACCGGAAATACAGTATTTGTGATCGATAAAACTTTCGGCGAATCAAAATTTAAGAAATTGTACCGGAAAGTGCATTACTTTGAAGTCGACCAATAATTTATCATTTGACCCGGCAAATATAAACAAAACAAAACACCGGCGGAAAGCGATAATCGATAAAAAAAACAAAAACAAGGAAATCGGGCGGTAAAACAAAGGAAAACATTTGAGTCCGGGGGACGCGTGGACTTCTGGATATTTGCGTCCTTTCTAATGTCAATGTGTAAAAAGACACAAAAAGTGTTTTAACGCCAACACTGGTAATTTAGTAACAGACACATTCATAATAACTCTTTTTTGCCGATATCCGATATTTCGATATTGTCCAACTCTTAATTACCGATTCCGATATCAACCGATACCGATATATACAGTCGTGGAATTAACACATTATTATGCCTAATTTTGTTGTGAAGACTTGCTGGAGCTGAGCTGGGCGGGGTTGGGGGGCGGCAGGGTTTGGTGGTAGCGAGGGGGTGTATATTGTAGCGTCCCGGAAGAGTTAGTGCTGCAAGGGGTTCTGGGTATTTGTTCTGTTGTGTTTATGTTGTGTTACGGTGCGGATGTTCTCCCGAAATGTGTTTGTCATTCTTGTTTGGTGTGGGTTCACAGTGTGGCGCATATTTGTAACAGTGTTAAAGTTGTTTATATGGCCACCCTCAGTGTGACCTGTATGGCTGTTGACCAAGTATGCTTGCATTCACTTGTGTGTGTTAACAGCTGTAGATATTATGTGATTGGGCCGACACGCAAAGGCAGTGCCTTTAAGGTTTATTGACGCTCTGTACTTCTCCCTACGTCCGTGTACACAGCGGCGTTTTAAAAAGTCATGAATTTTACTTTTTGAAACCAATACCGATCATTTTGAAGCCGATACCGATAATTTCCGATATTACATTTAAAAGCATTTATCGGCCGATAATATCGGCAGTCCGAAATTATCGGACATCCCTAATAATAACATATATTTACATATTTTGCTGATTTTAGGCATGGGGTGGTGCAATAATATAAAAAAAAACGCATCACAACATTCACATTTTTCTTCGACATCATCACTGATTACTACTCACTGCAGACATCATGAGATCCAAACAAATGTAATAACATATCACTTACTGTAAAACGTCTGCTTGATACCTTCCCGTTTAGATGAAGAATTACATAATTCTCGCATAGAAAAAAAGGGGATGAAACAAAGCGCCGTTTTGGGTCTCTTTCGCCATTTCGGCCGTCAAAGTGTACCAGCTTCTCAGTTTATGTTCACATGAATTTACTATCCAGGTGAGAGGCATGATTTATAATCTACAATTGACTTTCACGAGCTCCGAGGTGAGAAAGCGGCTCACCATCTGATGATGTCAATACAGCAGCATAAGGAAGTTGCCTCTCTCTGATCAATGCGCCGCTAAATGTAGGTCCTAAACCTTAGTAACTAAGTAAATGCCATTTATAAAGCACTTTTCACAGATAAAAGTCACAAACTGCTTTACAAAACATAGGTAAATTACAACAGCAATTTAAAATAAACAACAGGGACAACATCATAAAAAGGAATGAAGTGGATAGTAAAAAAAAAGGTAAACATCTATATACTAAAAGTTTTTCTGAAAAGCAAAGTCTGCGAATGTCAGCACAGTCAAGCTCACGGAGGAGCTGGTGCAAGTCGTTCCAGAGTCTGTGGGCAACAGCCTGGAGTGCCAGGTCTCCCCAGGTTCTAGAATGGGTTTTTGGGATCTTTGTTATACCCTGTCCTGAAGACCGAAGGCTTCGTCCTGAAGTGTAGGAGCACAACAAATCAGCAATATACTTAGGGGCCCCACCATCCAACACATGGAAAGTCAGGACTAACATTTTAAACTCTATACGATCAAAAGTCTGGCAGCCACATTCTCTACAGTCTGAAGTCTCTTTAGAGTTGATTAGTTAAAACAAGTGCAAACAGAATTACAATAGTCAGTAGCTATGTGCACATGGACACATTTCATTGGATTAAAAGCCTAACCAAAATAAATTACATCATATATACACACCATTTGACTCGATCACACACGTTTGGATCAAAATTTCATTCCGATCGAGACGAGTGGTTTATGCCGAAAGTCAATCAGGTTGTGATCAGATTAAATACATTTTATCCATGTACATGTGGCTAATGTGAGACGATATGAACGCATGAATGATCATTCCGAGATCCAATTTTGGCAACAAATTTCTCTCTTTAGAGGTATTTCTCAAGTGATGAAACAGTTTTTGGTCAGTTGACGACAGTGGCCCTCCAAAGACATTGACTGATCAAGCACAACCCCAAGGTTTCTGAGGCTGGTTTCGACAGATGCACCCAGAGTACCAAAGGAGTTCTTGATCAGGGGGATATTTTTATCGGGAACAATGATCAGAATATCCGTTTTGTTAGAGTTTATCTGAAGGAAATTCGAAGACAAGCAGTTTTTGATACAGGATATACATTACAAGAACTCCAATAAAAATGCATCTTTGAAACATTGAAGGAGCTGCATAGAAATGATAAGAATCATTTTTAAAACTAAGGATCAACCGATCAAGAGGCATCTGGCACAACCAAAATAAAACAGAGCCCTGGGCAACTCCACATGACAGGTTGGACACATTGGACATGACAACATTAAAAGTTATTTTATTTATATAAGAAGTAAACCACTGGAGAACAGCAACAGAAAACCCAGATTTGAGTCGATTAATCAGTATACAGTGATCACCAGTATCAAAGGTGGATGTCAAATTGAGTTGAACCAAAACTGTGTAGTGGCCATACTTGCCAACCTTGAGACCACCGAATTCAGGAGATTGGGGGGGGTTGAGGTGGGAGGAGTATATTTATAGTTAGAATTCACTGAAATTCAAGTATTTCTTATATATATATATATATATATACATATATACATATATATATATATAAATACTTGACTTTCAGTGAATTCTAGCTATATATATATATATATATATATATATATATATATATATATATATATATATATATATATATATATATATATATATATATATACATTTTATTATATATATATATATATATATATATATATATATATATATATATATATGTCTTAATTAGATCATCCAAAAAATAGTGCTCGATACCGTGGTAAAGCGCAATATATGTATGTGTGGGAAAAAAAAAAAAGAACACTCCAATACGTGTACCATGACAGCAACCACCCACCCACCACCACGAAAAGAATACCTACCGGAATTAATAAAAGGCTATCGATGCTGTCATCTAGCAAAGCTGAATTTGACCAAGCAACCTCCCCGTACCAAAAAGCACTTGATGAAAGCGGATACAATTTCACCCTCACCTATGAACCCACGCCAGGAAACCAACCAGAAAAGAGCAGAAAAACGAAACAACATTATCTGGTACAAGCCCCCATACAGCAAAAACGTTTCAACTAATTTTGGCCACAAATTCCTCACTCTGATCGACAAACACTTCCCCAAAGGCAACACCCTAAGAAAAGTATTCAACAAGAACAACATTAATTTGAGCTACAGCTGTATGGACAATATACGACAAATTATTTCAAACCACAACAAAGCAATTGCAAAGGAGTCGTGTGCCCCCAGACAGAGCGACTCAAAAACCAAGGCTGCAACTGCCGCAAGAAACCTGATTGCCCTCTCAACGGAGGGTGCTTATAAACATCAGTCGTTTACCAATCAAAGGTAACACGCAAGGACATTAACACATCCGACACATATGTAGGATTAACCGAGGGAGAGTTCAAAACCAGATGGAACAATCACAAGGCTTCTTTCAGGAACCAAAACCTGCGGAATACTACAGAACTCAGCAAACACATTTGGGACCTCAAAGACAATAATGTTGAATATTCAATAACATGGCACATTCTTGCATCCAGCACACCTTACAACAGTAGTAATAAAAGATGCAACCTATGCTTAAAAGAGAAACTGTTTATTATATACCGCCCAGACCTGTCATCCCTCAACAAGCGCAGCGACATTGTATCAGCATGCCGTCACAGACGGAAACACCTCCTAGGTAACACATGAGCCAATCACCACGCCTCTACGCCAGCCTGTACCTACCCACTCTGTGCCCTATATAAACCATGGTATGTGAATGCTTCTATTAAAATCTCCTGATGATTGAGGGAACCCCTCATGAAACAGGCCTGTAGAGATGAAGTAGTCTTGTGATTTTTCCCCCACACATATATATATATATATATATATATATATATATATATATATATATATATAAAAAGGAACTACTTGAATTTCAGTGTTCATTTATTTACATATATACACACACATAACACTCCTCTATTCATTGTTGTATTTGAAAGTGCAATGCTTTGCAGCCAGTAGCACAGCCTTTGAAGGAGCATAGGTATGGGCAACATCTGTGAAATTTCATTTGCAGGAGAGGAGTGAGTTTAGGGTTGAATTGTCCATCCTCGTTCTATTCTCTGTCACTCATCGTCGCCGTGACTGTTTCTTCTTCGTTGTTCTGCTTCGTCTCCTTCTTGTTGTGTGCGCAGTTGTGCACTCTCCAAAAGCCGTAGATGTTATGACGTGACTGGGCCGGCACGCTGTTTATATGGAGAAAAAGCGGACGTGACGACAGGCTGTCCTCACTCGGGTCCGCATGGACCTGGAGGGGGCGTGCCTGTTGTCTGGCCGGAAATCGGGAGAAATTCGAGAGAATGGTTGTCCCGGGAGATTTTCGGGAGAGGCACTGAAATTCGGGAGTCTCCCGGAAAATTCGGGAGGGTTGGCAAGTATGGTAGCGGCCACAGTACGCGGCCATCATCACGTCTCTGGAAACTTTCAAAAGTGCAGTTTTGTTGGCGTTAATTGACCTAAAGCCAGATTGATAGATTGACAGATTTAGGTTAGTTGCTGAGCTACCACTTTTTCCATGATTTTTGACACAAAGGTAAGTTTTGAAAAGGGCCGGTAATTTATAGACTGCACCGGATCAATATTAGGCTTTTTAAGAATGGGATTCACCTTAGCATGTCAAAAAAAAGCTAATGATCGAGCCAGACTGAAGTGAAAGGTTTATCAGTTTTACCACCCTAGGATCGACAACAACAACAACACGGTCTAGCTCCATCCTATCTTGCCGATTGTATTGTACCATATGTCCCTGCAAGAAATCTGCGTTCAAAGAACTCTGGCTTTTTAGTGATTCCCAGAGCCCAAAAAAAGTCTGCGGGCTATAGAGCGTTTTCTATTCGGGCTCCAGTACTATGGAATGCCCTCCCGGTAACAGTTAGAGATGCTACCTCAGTAGAAGCATTTAAGTCCCATCTTAAAACTCATTTGTATACTCTAGCCTTTAAATAGACCCCCTTTTTCGACCAGTTGATCTGCCGTTTCTTTTCCTTTCTCCTCTGCTCCCCCTATCCCTTGTGGAGGGGGAGACACAGGTCCGATGGCCATGGATGAAGTGCTGGCTGTCCACAGTCGGGAACCCCGGGTGGACCGCTCGCCTGTGTATCGGTTGGGAACATCTCTGCGCTGCTGACCCGTCTCCGCTCGGGATGGTTTCCTGCTGGCCCCACTATGGACTGGACTCTTACTATTATGTTGGATCCACTATGGACTGTACTCTCACAATATTATGTCAGACCCACTCGACATTCATTGCATTCGGTCTCCCCTAGAGGGGGGAGGTTACCCACATATGCGGTCCTCTCCAAGGTTTCTCATAGTCATTCACATCGACGTCCCACTGGGGTGAGTTTTTCCTTGCCCTTATGTGGGCTCTGTACCGAGGATGTCGTTGTGGCTTGTGCAGCCCTTTGAGACACTTGTGATTTAGGGCTATATAAATAAACATTGATTGATTGATTGATTGATTTAGGGGCAGGCGAGTGGGAACAATGTTCACAGGGCTCGATGTGGGTTTCATAGGCTGTAGGCTGTTAGGGGTAAAGGAAGACCATGAACACACGTGGGCTAATGTAGCGCACAAGTTATCCAAGGGAGGACTGATACTGGCCCTAATGTCTTGCACTTTGCTCACAAAAAAGTTCAATTATTCCAGTCATCCTGTGTGTACACAGGCAAATGGGTTTTTCTTATTATGCAAAACAAGATGTGAAAAAAAAGCTGAGCGAGCGCATTGTATCATTTCATTTAGCTCCATTATCATTTCTTTAAACTAGCCTATGCACCTCCAATTTTGTGGCTTTCCACTAACGTTCCACTTCTTTCTTTTGAGAGCCTAAAGCGTTTTTAGCTGGTGCTAATGTGTTCAAGACAGTCAGACAACGGCGACTAAAGGTTGCCATAAATGTGTCAAAATCTTCCCAGCGTTTAGAATACCAATATCACTAATACTTGGTTAATATTCTGGTCACAACATGCAAATGGAGTATTGTTGGCGCTTTTTGGATGGTTATTTATTGGGTTTTATGGGCAGAAATGACACAATAAAACACTATATCGTCATGGCTTCCATTTGCTGCATTGTAAGCAGACTTTTATTTACGTTTATTTACGAGTTAGAATGCATTAGAACAAAGAAAAACAAGACAAGTGGTAGAAAATGGATGGCTATTATTGTCTCTCATAAGGATTCTGAATTATAGTCAACACTTTAAAGTCCACCTGTTGTCTAAATTAGCTTTCCACGAGCCTAAACCGGATAATATTAGTTTATTTTGAACATGCGTCTTGAGAAATTTACAAAAGTCAACTAATGCTTTGTCTCATTTATCCATGAAACCTTGTCAATCTTTGCCATTATTATTCATTATTGTCGCCTTACGTAACTCAGCTCTCTCTTGTTGTTGCCCTGAAGTCTCTTTTTGTTGATCTACCTTTTTTTTTAACTTACAAATACTTTACAGTGGATACGACAAGTATTCAGACCCCTTTAAAACTGTTACTCTTTGTTGTCGCACCATCGGCTAAAATCATTTCAGTTCCAGTCTTTCCTCACGCAGCACCCAATAGACAAAATACACAAATCTAGAAGTTTTAGAAATGTTTTTAATGAAAAAAAAACCTTAAATATATGGCACGGTCACATGTTTACAGACTCGGGGTATAACGGTTTTGTAGATACTGCGGTATTTCGGTTTCAGAGTCTTCAAAATAACGATGCCTGACGGTAACAAACAAAAACTTGGTGTGTAGTTTTTCCCGGTGCTTTAGCGTTGGCAGGGCCTGAAAATAAACTACATCCCCCAGAATCCTCTGGGCAACGCGGGGCGCCAAGGTGGGGACGTGGAATGCCTTAAGTGGCTGAGTTAGTGGGCGGCCGAGAGTGGTTGCTTTGTTGGGTCTGCTCCTGTCTCTGGCCATGCTCCCCCCACCCCAGCAGACGATGGCGTGGAACACCGCAGAGGCCACCACCGTGTATATGTTTCTTTTACTTTTAATGTCTTTAATGTCCTTTGTGTTCTTTGATGTTGGATGTTTCCCTCTTACACACATGTAAGAGGAATGTGTGCTATGGCTATGAGTTGTTTTTTCCCTTGGCCTCAGTCTGGATCCCCTCTCCAGGGGCCAAGGCTTAGACCGATTTTATTTTTTCTCACCCCACCATTGTTTACTTGTATCTCACCTTTTTTGGAAGGGGCGCCAGAAGTTGGCAGACCCGTCAGCGATCCTGTGCTGTCTCCCTGTAATGTTTGATCCTGTTCTGTCTCCCTGTAATGTTTGATCCTGTTCTGTCTCCCTGTAATGTTTGATCCGGTTCTGTCTCCCTGTAATGTTTGCTCCTGTTCTGTCTCCCTGTAATGTTTGTCTGATCTTGAATGGGATTGTGCTGAAAATTGTAATTTCCCCTCGGGGATTAATAAAGTATTTCTAAATCTAAATCTAAAGTGAAGTGTCTTCGTATTTGATGAGAGGAATTGTATTTCGGACATTTCCTGAAAATTTTCATCAAAAAATCCATCCATAACTATTTGGGTTAGGTTGCTAACCAACAGACAAACCAACCTTGGCAAAAAAAAAAAAAAACGTCTTTGGTGGAGGTAAGAAAGTCTGCGTTCTGCAAAGCAATACTCTTTTGGGAAATCACCCAAAAACTACATCGCTGGTAGGGATGGCAATCGAAAAACAGTTCTTGTTCAGAACCGGTTGCCAGTGCATCAATTCCTTGGGTTCTCTTATTGATCCTTCCAGGTGGGGATGACGTCCGGAGCCCGGGCGCAACAAACACTCTACAGTTGACTACAAAGATTGCAACAGCGCTACTTGTAATAATTGTAGGGCTGCTAGTTCATCGTGAGGACCTACCGAGCAATATACTCAAACATTTGAACACATGGCATGCAATAAATCATACTTGCCAACCCTCCCGGATTTTCCGGGAGACTCCCGAAATTCAGCGCCTCTCCCGAAAAACTCCCGGGACAAATTTTCTCCCGAAAATCTCCCGAAATTCAGGCGGACTCAGGTCCTCCACAATATAAAAAAGCGTACCTGCCCAATCATGTTATAACTATAGAATGATGGAGGGCGAGTTCTTGGTTTCTTATGTGGGTTTATTGTTAGGCAGTTTCATTAACGTCCTCCCAGCGTGGCAACAACACACAACAACAGCAATCACTTTTTTGTATACCGTAAAGCAGTTTGTCTGCCGTAAACAGCAATGTTGTGACACTCTTAAACAGGACAATACTGCCATCTAGTGCATTTGATGAAAGCACTTTTGTGCGTGCCACACAGCAATGCATCATCAGAGAGGGTGTTCAGCATGGTTAGAAAAATAGTGACAGAGAATAGAACAAGGATGGACAATTCAACCCTTAACTCAACAATGAGTAGATGAGTGTTATGTGTGTGTATATGTGTAAATAAATGAACACTGAAATTCAAGTATTTATTTTATATATATATATATATATATATATATATATATATATATATTTACATATAGCTAGAATTCACTGAACATCAAGTATTTCTTATATATATATATATATATATATATATATATATATATATATATATATATATATATATCTATATATATATATATATATATATATATATATATATATATATGAAATACTTGACTTGGTGAATTGTAGCTGTCAATATACTCCTCCCCTTTTAGCCACGCCCCCGTCTCACCCCGACCACGCCCACCCCACCCCCCTCCCCCCACCTCCAGAAATTGGAGCTCTCAAGGTTGGCAAGTATGCAATAAATAATAATGAAAGTCACATTTTTAACCGCTCCTATCTAATCCCAGCGGCAGTAATGCTAGCACGTCATGTGAATACAACAGGTACTAACTTACACCTCCTATCATTTAAGCGCTATTATTTTGTTTTGTTATAGTCCTGGGCATGACATTAAAGTGCATCCGACAGTGGAGCCTCCTCTATGGGGTCTTGGGGCACTAGGAAGTTAACCCCTTTACTACTGTTACCCCAGGTGGCCCTTGGCAAAGGCCTAGTGCCTGACTGCCCCCTAGTCAGGGATACGGTGAAGACCTCAACGGCGGAGCAGGCGGAAGACGGTAGATGTAAGAACTATGACAACGGCTGTGATGGCGGAAGAAGGCACCCCCACATCCATGTAGGCCCAGTTATGGGGAAATAACGACCCAAGACCTCAAGGGTGGAACAGGCGGAGGATGATTGCTAACCCTATGGAGCGTCACAACGGCTGGGATGGCGGAAGAAGGCTGCAGCAGAAAAGGGTCTCCAGTCGTCTTGGATTCCCTGCCACTGGACCCTGACCCGGATTTGCCAAGGATCAAGTGGTGACTGTCTGTGCACCAGTCTCCCCACGTTAAACAAAGTCACGCACAGGCATCCTCCACAAAGGGATACCCCCCTACCAGGAGGATCATCATACTCTCTTCGAGTGACCGCCAATGATGAAGGTTGGGGCGAAACATTACGGAATAGCCAATCAGAGGCAAGCTAAGGGGGGTCATCAAAACCAGGAAGCAAAATCATAACACACAGGCACTAATGTAACATGGTGACTCGGGAGTCGGAGACAGAGGGATGCTTCAAGCTGACGATTAAATAGTTAAAAATGGCAGAGGGATTCTCTCCCGCAGATTATATTTTTCCTATATTAAGATGACGTACAGGAAACTGACAATAATGCCCAAAACCTTAGTTTTTAGTTTTCTCTGTAAAACAAAATCATAACTGCTCTCTTCATCTAAGACGTCCAACACAAATTTAGGAACACCCATTAAGGTGAGGTGAGTTTTACTGCACATAACCATTATCAACTGTTCCCAAACAACACGCAAGTCATTGTTTGTTTTTTGTCAAGACATAGATAGATGTTTTTTTTATTTTTACTGTAGGTAGAGAAAATGAATAACATTATAGGAGTGGGCCAAAGAAAAGGCAAACTAAATAACTACATACAGTGCCCCCCTACCAGGAGGATCATCATACTCGCTTCGAGTGACCGCCGATGATGATGATGATGATGATTATTTGTTAAATTAAAATGAATGCCTTCTCATTTAAATGAGCATGACGAGAGACAGATTCTGGCTGGCTCCCAGTTCACGTCTGCCGCTAGACGACCGAACAGCGAGTAAATTTGTGGTCACATTTTGCATTTTCGGTGGGTGAATGTTCAATTGTAGTCAGAGAAAAGTTGCATGTTGTCCTGTAACCAGATTTTGTCTCAGTCGTTATCAGGGTTTCCGCGGGGGATTAAAAAGCATTACAAGCCTTTAAATGGATTTTGCAAAAATTAAAGTCTTAAATAGCATTAAAAAGCATTACATGCGATGTCCGGAGGCATTAAACAATGGATACAATTGCAGGACTTGGTCGACAGTCAATACGTCAATCCAGCAAATGATAAAAGAAAATTAATTTAAGAACGTTGCGGTCATGGATAAATTGCTGCGTCCGTCTGAATCGTTTCCTCCTCCCTGGTTTTAAAACCGGTCTTGTAAGGTCCGAAAGCATGAAAAGCGCAGCCTTAATATGGCAAAATAAAACGGCTCGGGGGCATACTTGCCAACTTTGAGACCTCAGCATTAGGGAGATATTCAATAGGCCCGCTGGGGGGGGGTTTCGGATCACAAACCCTGGCCAATATCACAAACTCCTTTAAAAAATATATATATATCATACTTGCCAACCCTCCCGGATTTTCCGGGAGACTCCCGAAATTCAGCGCCTCTCCCAAAAACCTCCCGGGACAAATTTTCTCCCGAAAATCTCCCGAAATTCAGGCGGAGCTGGAGGCCACGCCCCCTCCAGGTTTATTGTTAGGCAGTTTCATTAACATCCTCCCAGCACGGCAACAACACACAACAACAGCAGTCACGTTTTCGTCTACCGTAAAGCAGTTTGTCTGCCGTAAACAGCAATGTTGTGACACTCTTAAACAGGACAATACTGCCATCTACTGTACATGCATATGTGACATTAACATCTAGGGCTTTTAGAGAGTGCAGTGCACAACTGCGCACACAACAAGGAGACGAAGCAGAATGCATCATCAGAGAGGGTGTTCAGCATGGTTAGAAAAATAGTGACAGAGAATAGAACAAGGATGGACAATTCAACCCTTAACTCAACAATGAGTAGATGAGTGTTATGTGTGTGTATATGTGTAAATAAATGAACACTGAAATTCAAGTAATTCTTTTATATATATATATATATATATATATATATATATTAAAATAAATAAATATATATATATATATATTTATATATATAGCTAGAATTCACTGAAAGTCAAGTAGTCAAGTATTTATATATATATATATATATATATATATATATATATATATATATATATATATATATATACAGCTAGAATTCCCCAAGTCAAGTATTTCTTATATATATATATATATATATATATATATATATATATATATATATATATATATATATATATATATATATATATATATATATGAAATACTTGACTTGGGGAATTCTAGCTGTAAATATACCTCTTAACCACGCCCCCCGCCATCACACATCAGACCAAAAGGTTGGTTTTGGCACAGTTTGATCGCTTCCTTTTTCAATTCCGGGGCAATGGCACCTATCAAATACACAGTAATGCATACTTGCCAACATTGAGACCTCCGATTTCGGGAGGTGGGGGGTGGGGGCGTGGTCGGGGGTGGGGCAGGGCGTGGTTGGGGGCGTGGTTAAGAGGGGAGGCGTATATTGACAACTAGAATTCACCAAGTCAAGTATTTCATATATATATATATATATATATATATATATATATATATATATATATATATATATATATCTACATCCTGAAAATATGCAAACAAAACTGTGTTTAGATAATTCATACTTCAAACATGCATAAATAAATATTAATGAATATAACATAACTTGGCTTCTGAGAGCTTCAAAATGTAATGAATAAAATGCTAAAGTTGTTGATAAACAAGCAATTATTTTAATAATTAAATATGGTCATTTTAAATGAATTATTATGATAATTTATAATTAATTATTTCAAATATGTTTATTTTAATGTATAATTCTAATGGCTGGATGTAATAAGGAGTCAGAAAAAACACAAATAAAAATAAAATTAATTTTGATGTTTTTAGCAAAATATAGTAAACATTTATTTAGTTTTTTTTTTTTTTTAAATTAACAAATATATTTATTTTTAGGTAAGATAAACATAATAATACAATTTATCTCTAGTCTGGATGATTTATTTCTTGTCACCCTGTTGTCCTCCCGTCAAGGCTGTCCTCACTCAGGTCCGCATGGAGCTGGAGGGGGCGTGGTCTCCAGCTCCGGCTGAAAATCGGGAGATTTTCGGGAGAATATTTGTCCCGGGAGGTTTTCGGGAGAGGCGCTGAATTTCGGGAGTCTCCCGGAAAATTCGGGAGGGTTGGCAAGTATGCAGTAATGAAAACACAGTTGTTCTACTAACTGTACTGTACTTGCTGCTTACTTAAAAAAAAAAAAAATAACACTCACCTTTTACTATTTGAGTAGCCTTTGATCTGACATTTGCATACTGGCGAGTGATCTCTGAATCCGGGAACATATTCTTCACGGATTTGTTGAAGACATCCGCAAATGAGAACGGGATGTTGCTTGCAGCTATCAGCATAGCCATCTTTGTCTCGGCATAAGTTACACCCTCGGGTCTCCATTTAGCAGGGTGGCCCATAATACTGGGCTGTGACCAGCTTCTCTGACCGTTCATGAGTGACTATATCCGTTCATCCACCGTGTTCAGTGGAGAAGTCTGATCTACAAAATGTGCAGGCAGCATACCCCTTCCCCTTCGAGCTGTACTGGTTGAACTGAAATTATTTTTTCCAATCATTTTGGAACTTGCAAGCGTACTTCTTCTTCTTACTCGTCATCGCCATGTCTCTTCTTCTGCTTCGTCTCCTTCTTCTTCTGTTCCGATCGCCGCGCTTGACTTTGAGGTGTAACCGTTATTATTGTCCGGCCGGAAACGGCGCCCAGTGAAGGATGGTGTAGCAATACTGAAATCAGGAGGAATTAGTGAGAATGGCGGGAGGGGCACTAGAATTTGGGACTCTCCCGGGAAAATCGGGAGGGTTGGCTAGTATGCTTGGGGGCCCAAACTTTGCCATTCTTTGGTGACTGGAGGCGTGTAGTCCTTAACTGTGACACCACATCATGTTCATGAGGAAGCTAAGCTGATCTTGTTTCATACACAACTCCTTTATTTCACTCTTCACTTCACCTACGGTAGCCTAGGAGGGTCAAACAAGACTTTGATTGATTTAAACTTTTATTAGTAGATTGTACAGTACAGTACATATTCCGTACAATTGGCCACTAAATGGTAAAACCCAAATAGGTTTTTCAACTTTTTCAACGTTAATTAATTCATGGTACAAATACACTTAGACTTAGACTTACACAAACTTTAATGATCCACAAGGGAAATTGTTCAACACAGTAGCTCAGTTACAATGATGGAAAGTGTAAGGATGGAAAGGACAATGCAGGTATAAATAGACTAATACAGCGATAACAAATCCAACATATATACGGATATATATATATATATATATATATATATATATATATATATATATATATATATATATATATATATATATAATATGTGTACAGAATTATACTTATACAGATATATTGTATTATGTCTATAACATATATACAATATACAATATATACAACACATGTACAATATTACAGTATATACCAGTGTTTTTCAACCTTTTTTGAGCCAAGGCACATTTTTTGCGTTGAAAAAATCCAGGGGCACACCACTCAGTTGACAGTAAAAAGTCGTTGTCGCAATTGTTGGATATGACTTTAAACCATAACCAAGCATGCATCAATATAGCTCTTGTCTCAAAGTAGGTGTACTGTCACCACCTGTCACATCACGCCATGACTTATTTTGAGTTGTTTGCTGTTTTCCAGTGTGTAGTGTTTTAGTTCTTGTCTTGCGCTTCTATTTTGGTGGCTTTTTCTCTTTTTTGGGTATTTTCCTGTAGCAGTTTCATGTCTTCCTTTGAGCGGTATTTCCCGCATCTACTTTGTTTTAGCACTCAAGAATATTTCAGTTGTTTTCATCCTTCTTTGTGGGGACATTGTTGATTGTCATGTCATGTTCGGTTGTACATTGTGGACGCCGTCTTTGCTCCACAGCAAGTCTTTGCTGTCGTCCAGCATTCTGTTTTTGTTTACTTTGTAGCCAGTTCAGTTTTAGTTTCGTTCTGCATAGCCTTCCCTAAGCTTCAATGCCTTTTCTTAGGGGCACTCACCTTTTGTTTATTTTTGTTTTAAGCATTAGACACAATTTTACCTGCACACTGCCTCCCGCTGTTTCCGACATCTACAAAGCAATTAGCACCGGCTGCCACCTACTGATGTGGAAGAGTATTATTCTGCCGAGCTCTAGACAACACAGACACTCAACAACAACACATAATTTGCAGACTATAATTACTGGTTTGAAAAAAATATTTTTAACCCAAATAGGTGAAATTAGACAATCTCCCATGGCACACCAGACTGTATCTCACGGCACACTAGTGTGCCGCGGCACAGTGGTTGAAAAACACTGGTATATACAGCAGCAGCAGCATAAAATAGAGAGTAGATATATATATGTATATAATATAATATATACTATCATCATAATGCAGTCATCACACAAGTTAATCATCAGAGTATATACATTGAATTATTTACATTATTTACAATCCGGGAGGTGGGATGTGGAGGGGGGGGGGCGGGGGGGGTTAGGTTTGGTTGATATCAACACTTCAGTCATCAACAATTGCATCATCTGAGAAATGGACATTGAAAGGTCTGTAGGTCTGACTTCGTAGGATATGTACAGCGAGCAGTGAACATAGTGAGCTCAGAAAGCATAAGAACAAGCACCGTATTTTTGGGAGTATAAGTCGCACTGGAGTATAAGTCGCATTTTTTAATTTATTTGATAAAACCCAACACCAAGAATAGACATTTGAAAGACAATTTAAAATAAATAAAAAATAGTGAACAACAGGCTGAATAAGTGTACGTTATATGAGGCATAAATAACCAACTGAGAACGTGCCTGGTATGTTAAAGGATAACATTATCACCAGATCTATGTAAGCGTCAATATATACCTTGATGTTGCAGAAAAAAGACCATATATTTTTTAACCGATTTCCGAACTCTAAATGGGTGAATTTTGGCGAATTAAACGCCTTTCTATTATTCGCTCTCGGAGCGATGACGTCACAACGTGACGTCACATCGGGAAGCAATCCGCCATTTTCTCAAACACCGAGTCAAATCAGCTCTGTTATTTTTCCGTTTTTTCGACTCTTTTCCGTACCTTGGAGACATCATGCCTCGTCGGTGTGTTGTCGGAGGGTGTAACAACACGAACAGGGACAGATTCAAGTTGCACCAGTGGCCCAAAGATGCAAAAGTGGCAAGAAATTGGACGTTTGTTCCGCACACTTTACCGACGAAAGCTATGCTACGACAGAGATGGCAAGAATGTGTGGATATCCTGCGACACTCAAAGCAGATGCATTTCCAACGATAAAGTCAAAGAAATCTGCCGCCAGACCCCCATTGAATCTGCCGGATTGTGTGAGCAATTCAGGGACAAAGGACCTCGGTAGCACGGCAAGCGAAGGCGGCAGTTTGTTCCCGCAGACGAGCGAGCTAAACCCCCTGGATGTCTTGGCTCACACCGTCCCTTATGCCACCGAAGATGATCAAGAGAAGAATATCGACCCTAGCTTCCCTGGCCTGCTGACATCAAATCCAAAACTGGACAGATCAGCTTTCAGGAAAAGAGAGCGGATGAGGGTATGTCTACAGAATATATTAATTGATGAAAATTGGGCTGTCTGCACTCTCAAAGTGCATGTTGTTGCCAAATGTATTTCATATGCCGTAAACCTAGTTCATAGTTGTTAGTTTCCTTTAATGCCAAACAAACACATACCAATCGTTGGTTAGAAGGCGATCGCCGAATTTGTCCTCGCTTTCTCCCGTGTCGCTGGCTGTCGTGTCGTTTTCGTCGGTTTCGCTTGCATAGGGTTCAAACCGATATGGCTCAATAGCTTCAGTTTCTTCTTCAATTTCGTTTTCGCTACCTGCCTCCACACTACAACCATCCGTTTCAATACATGCGTAATCTGTTGAATCGCTTAAACCGCTGAAATCAGAGTCTGAATCCGAGCTAATGTCGCTATAGCTTGCTGTTCTTTCCGCCATGTTTGTTTGTGTTGGCTTCACTATGTGACGTCACAGGAAAATGGACGGGTGTATATAACGATGGTTAAAATCAGGCACTTTGAAGCTGTTTTTAGGGATGGGTAAAATTTTGAAAAAAACTTCGAAAAATAAAATAAGCCACTGGGAACTGATTTTTAATGGTTTTAACCCTTCTGAAATTGTGATAATGTTCCCCTTTAACATAACATGTTATGGTAAGAGTCATTCAAATAACTATAACATATAGAACATGCTATATGTTTACCAAACAATCTGTCACTCCTAATCGCTAAATCCCATGAAATCTTATACGTCTAGTCTCTTACGTGAATGAGCTAAATAATAATATTTGATATTTTACGGTAATGTGTTAATCATTTCACACATAAGTCGCATCTGAGTATAAGTCGCACCCCCGGCCAAACTATGAAAAAAACTGCGACTTATAGTCCGAAAAATACGGTATATACAGTTGATTATTTACAATCCGGGGAGGTGGGATGTGGAGGTGGGATGGGGTTAGGCTAGGGTTGAAGTTGCCTGGAGGTGTTTTTTTTAGTGCGGTTTCGAAGGAGACTAGAGATGCACTTTATTTTACACCTGTTGGGAGTGCATTCCATATTGATGTGGCATAGAAGGAGAATGAGTTAAGACTTTTGTTAGACCGGAATCTGGGTTTAACATGGTTTGTGGATCACTCCCTGGTGTTGTGGTTATGGCGGTCATTTACGTTATGGAAGTAGTTTGACATCTACTTCGGTATCAGGGAGATATAGCGGATTTTATAGACTAGGCACACAAGAGAACACAACTATTTTATTCTCTGACATTCGCACAGTAAATGAATAAAATGTCATGAACTCGCATGGGTGCGGTAGCTGTGACCCCAAGATGCAGGAACCAGGTGAACGTTAGCAGGTGAGAGTCTTTTAATACTCAAAATAGGGAGAAGCAGTCATGAACACAAAGGTTCTAAACATAGTCAATGCTCGAGCACTGAGGAACAGGCGAGGCAGGCATAAATAGCCGCGTGATTGGCAACTGCAACCAGGTGTGCCCGGCTGCCAATCAGGGACAGGTGAGGGGAACGAGCGCTCAGGGAGACTTGAAGGAAAAGCTACACAAAATAAGAGCGCTGACAGGAAATACACACCAAACAAGGGAACACAAACTGAAGTGAAGTGACAGATCGTCACCCTCCATCCATCCATTCTCTACCGCTTATTCCCTTTTGGGATCGCGGGGGGTGCTGGAGCCTATCTCAGCTACAATCTGGCGGAAGGCGGGGTACACCCTGGACAAGTCGCCACCTCATCGCAGGGCCAACACAGATAGACAGACAACATTCACACTCACATTCACACACTAGGGCCAATTTAGTGTTGCCAATCAACCTATCCCCAGGTGCATGTCTTTGGAGGTGGGAGGAAGCCGGAGTACCCGGAGGGAACCCACGCAGTCACGGGGAGAACATGCAAACTCCACACAGAAAGATCCCGAGCCCGGGATTGAACCCAAGACTACTCAGGACCTTCGTATTGTGACGCAGACGCACTAACCCCTCTACCACCGTGCTGCCTTACACATCGTCACATAAAAGTTAATTCAGCTGCCTGACTTTATACATAACTTGCTTTCTAATGTACCCATTTTAAACAACTGATAGGGTGCAATATACAATCTATTCAAGATGTTGTATTGACTCAGTTTATTCTTAATGCATGTAAGTGTCGTTATTTGTATTTTTCCAAATATCATTCCATGACATGTCTTTTCCTAAAATGTTTAAATCAATCAACTACCGAACACATGCATGAGTTTGATGTTCATTTATTTTTCCGTAAAATCTTTTAAGTATTTTTTTTTTAAACTATATCCTGATTAAAACAAAAACATATCCTATAGGTTGTGGTTATAATTAGAGATGTCCGATAAATCGGCCGATAAATGCATTAAAATGTAATATCGGAAATTATCGGTATCGTTTTTTTAGTATCAGTATCATTTTTTTTTATTTATTTTTTTATTAAATAAAAAACACAAGATACACTTACAATTAGTGCACCAACCCAAAACAACCTTCTTCCCCCATTCACACAAAAGGGTTGTTTGTTTCTGTTATTAATATTCTGGTTCCTACATTATATATCAATATATATCAATACAGTCTGCAAGGGATACAGTCCGTAAGCACACATGATTGTGCGTGCTGCTTGTCCACTAATAGTACTAACCTTTAACAGTTTATTTTACTCATTTTCATTAATTACTAGTTCCTAGGTAACTGTTTTTATATTGTTTTACTTTCTTTTTTATTCAAGAAAATGTTTTTATTTTATTTATCTTATTTTATTTTATTAATTAAAAAAAAAAAAGTACCTTATCTTCACCATACCTGGTTGTCCAAATTAGGCATAATAATGTGTTAATTCCACGACTGTATATATCGGTTGATATCGGTATCGGTAATTAAATAGTTGGACAATATCGGAATATCGGATATTGGCAAAAAGCCATTATCGGACATCCCTAGTTATAATAATTCATACTTTCAGAGAATATGCATTTTTAAAGTTTTAAAGAGATGCAATTTAAAAAATTACTTCTGGTTCTGGGTATATTTTATTGATCAACTATTTCAGAATTGGATGCTTATTCATAGGGCTTAAGTGCAGTTCCCCTTTAATAATTTTGATTGAAGGTACAGTGTGAGCCTTGACAGACGGAACCTTTTAATTGGCTATTGTCACAGAAAGTCAGAACAGTGGATGGTACTACAGAAAAATAAATAAAAATACATTCTCAGATGAAACAGTCTTGCCTGTGAGGAGGTGGCGACTTGTCCAGGGTGTACCCCGCCTTCCGCCCGAATGCAGCTCCAGCACCCCCCCGCGACCCCGAAAGGGACAAGCGGTAGAAAATGGATGGATGGATGGAAACAGTCTTGCGAGCCAATTCTAATTCACTAGGTAGTAACAGTGTCATGCTCCAAAACCTGTATGTACCTTTCAGCATTAATGGCGCCTTCACAGATGTGTAAGTTACCCATGTCTTGGGCACTAATACACCCCCATACCATCACAGATGCTGGCTTTTCAACTGTGCGCCTATAACAATCCGGATGGTTCTTTTCCTCTTTGGTCCGGAGGACACGACGTCCACAGTTTCCAAAACTTAACTTGCACTTACAGATGTAGCGACCAACTGTAGTTACTGACAGTGGGTTTCTGAAGTGTTCCTGAGCCCATGTGGTGATTTCCTTTACACACTGATGTCGCTTGTTAATGCAGTACAGCCTGAGGGACCGAAGGTCACGGGCTTAGCTGCTTACGTGCAGTGATTTCTCCAGATTCTCTGAACCCTTTGATGATATTACGGACCGTAGATGGTGAAATCCTTAAATTCCTTGCAATAGCTGGTTGAGAAAGGTTTTTCTTAAACTGTTCAACAATTTGCTCACGCATTTGTTGACAAAGTGGTGACCCTCGCCCCATCCTTGTTTGTGAATGACTGAGCCTTTCATGGAATCTACTTTCATACCCAATCATGGCACCCACCTGTTCCCAATTTGCCTGTTCACCTGTGGGATGTTCCAAATAAGTGTTTGATGAGCATTCCTCAACTTTATCAGTATTTATTGCCACCTTTCCCAACTTCTTTGTCACGTGTTGCTGGCATCAAATTCTAAAGTTAATGATTATTTCCAAAAAAAAAGATGTTTATGAGTTTGAACATCAAATATGTTGTCTTTGTAGCATATTCAACTGAATATGGGTTGAAAATGATTCACAAATCATTGCATTCTGTTTATATTTACATCTAACACAATTTCCCAACTCATATGGAAACGGGGTTTGTATATTAACCATATGCGGTTGGACAAAGGCAATACATTTTGTTTTAAAGTGGCATTAAAAAGCAATACTTTTGATCTGTTAATACCTGCAGAAACAATGATTATATGATACAGGTGAAATTCATAAAATTTGATTATGGTGTAAGAGTCCGTTCATGTCAGCAATTAACTTCAAATGTGAAACTAATATGTGATATTAACTCATTACATGCAAAGTGAGATGTGTCAAGCCTTTTATGTTATAATTTTGATCATCATAACTTCGTTTTTTAAATCGGAGATTTTCAATTCAAAGTTTTTATAAACCCTAAACCAGTGTTTTTCAACCTTTTTTCAGCCAAGGCACATTTTTTGAGTTGAAAAAATGCAAAGGCACACTCAGTTGACAGTAAAAAGTCGTCGCAATTGTTGGATATGACTTTAAACCATGCATGACTATAGCTCTTGTCTCAAAGTAGGTGCACTGTCACCACCTGTCACATCACGCCATGACTTATTTTGACTTTTATGCTGTTTTCCTGTGTGTAGTGTTTTAGTACTTGTCTTGCTCTCCTATTTTGGTGGCTTTTTCTCTTTTTTTGGTATTTTCCTGTAGCAGTTTCATGTCTTCCTTTGAGCGATATTCCCCGCATCTACTTTGTTTTAGCAATCAAGATTATGTCAGTTGTTTATACCCTTCTTTGTGGGGACATTGTTGATTATCATGTCATGTTCGGATGTCCATTTTGGACGCCGTCTTTGCTCCACAGTAAGTCTTTGCTGTCGTCCAGCATTCTGTTTTTGTTTACTTTGTAGCCAGTTTAGTTTTAGTTTAGTTCTGCATAGCCTTCCCTCAGCTTCAATGCCTTTTCTTAGAGGCACTCACCTTTTGTTTATTTTTGGTTTAAGCATTAGACACCTTTTTACCTGTACACTGCCTCCCGCTGTTCCCGACATCGACAAAGCAATTAGCTACCTGCTGCCACCTACTGATATGGAAGAGTATTACACGGTTACGCTGCCGAGCTCTAGACAGCACTGACACTCAACAACAACACATCATTTGCAGACTATAATTACTGGTTTGCAAAAATATTTTTAACCCAAATAGGTGAAATTAGATAATCTCCCACGGCACACCAGACTGTATCTCACGTTTTTTCTTCTTCTATGCTACTACACATGTGCCTCTTGAGACCTCACTGTAGGCCTTGTAAGGTCATGTTACCTCCAAACTAAACACAATTGATGCTAATCCACCTTTTTTCTCTTTTTCTTGCAAATAAGAATCGATAAAGAACCGATAAAAAACCGAATCGTCTTATCAAAGTCCTATCAATTCCCATCCCTGATCGCAGAAAATATGAGTGAACTGAAAAACTGCTTGATGGATCCTCAATCCATACATCCATTTCCACCGCTTATCTCTCTCGATGTTGCGAGCGGGCTGGAGCCTGTCCAGCTGCACTCGGGCGGAAGGCAGCGTGCACCCTGGGCAAGTCGCCAACTCATAAACCATCACACAAAAAAATATATGGGAAGCGAGCGAAGCCAAACATCAGTTTATAAGGTATTTACGTTATTAAAAGTTAAATTGTTAACTTTTCTGAGAAACAGCAATTTCCAAACTAATATAATCTGTGAAGGACGCTGCGTCTCAGAAAGTACAAGTTTAAAGACACTAACGCAGAGGTGTCAAAGTCGTTTTCACTGAGGGCCACGTCGCAGTTATGTTTGGCCCCAGAGGGCCGCTTCTAACAGTGAAACGATTATTACACAATTTTTAATGCATTTTATTATAATGTTTTTTAAACTAAAATGTCAAAAAAATTTGGTAAGTTGCAATAATTTCACCTCAAAATGCAGTGTATATTACTGTAAATGGAAACGCAATACTGCTGTTTTTATGGTAAAAAAAGGCAGCTCAGTTACCAGAATTTTACTGTAAAATGTACATTTGTTTTTTTACTGTAAATAAAAAAAAAATTGCAATTTTACAGTAAAATTTTGGCACCTGAGCTGCCTTTTTTTTTTTTTTTTTTTGGCGCAAATATTTTTCGGTGTATTACTGTAAATGCCAAAACGACACCACAGTTTATTACAGTAAAACAATACCGTTTTTTTCATTTAAAGAAAAATGCTGTAAAAACCACAGTAAATTTCACAATTTTTGCATGAAATCTATTGCTTCTTTTACATTGCACAACTTGATGGATAACTTTGAACTTTTTTTTAAACTAAAATGTCAAAAAAGATATGGTAAGTTGCAATAATTTCACCTCAAAATGTAGTGTATATTACTGTAAATGGAAAAGCAATACTGCTGTTTTTATGGTAAAAAAAAAGGCAGCTCAGTTGCCAGAATTTGACTGTATAATGTACTTTTTTTTTTTACTGTAAATAAAAAAAAAACTGCAATTTTACAGTAACATTTTGGCACCTGAGCTGCCTTTTTTTTTTTTTTTTTTAGCGCAAATATTTTTCAGTGTATTACTGTAAATGCCAAAACGACACCACAGTTTATTACAGTAAAACAATACAGTCTTTTTCATTTAAAGAAAAATGCTGTAAAAACCACAATACATTTCACAATTTTAGCATGAAATCTATTGCTTCTTTTACATTGCACAACTTGATGGATAACTTTGAACTTTTTTTTAAACTAAAATGTCAAAAAAGATATGGTAAGTTGCAATAATTTCACCTCAAAATGTAGTGTTTATTACTGTAAATGGAAAAGCAATACTGCTGTTTTTATGGTAAAAAAAAAGGCAGCTCAGTTGCCAGAATTTTACTGTATAATGTACTTTTTTTTTACTGTAAATAAAAAAAACCTGCAATTTTACAGTAACATTTTGGCACCTGAGCTGCCTTTTTTTTTTTTTTTTTTTTTGGCGCAAATATTTTTCGGTGTATTACTGTAAATGCCAAAACGACACCACAGTTTATTACAGTAAAACAATACCGTTTTTTTCATTTAAAGAAAAATGCTGTAAAAACCACAGTAAATTTCACAATTTTTGCATGAAATCTATTGCTTCTTTTACATTGCACAACTTGATGGATAACTTTTAACTTTTTTTTAAACTAAAATGTCTAAAAAATATGGTAAGTTGCAATAATTTCACCTCAAAATGTAGTGTATATTACTGTAAATGGAAAAGCAATACTGCTGTTTTTATGGTAAAAAAAAGGCAGCTCAGTTGCCAGAATTTTACTGTATAAAGTACTTTTTTTTCCCACTGTAAATAAAAAAAACACTGCAATTTTACAGTAACATTTTGGCACCTGAGCTGCCTTTTTTTTTTTTTTTTTTGCGCAAATATTTTTCGGTGTATTACTGTAAATGCCAAAACGACACCACAGTTTATTACAGTAAAACAATACAGTCTTTTTCATTTAAAGAAAAATGCTGTAAAAACCACAATACATTTCACAATTTTAGCATGAAATCTATTGCTTCTTTTACATTGCACAACTTGATGGATAACTTTGAACTTTTTTTTAAACTAAAATGTCAAAAAAAATATGGTAAGTTGCAATAATTTCACCTCAAAATGTAGTGTATATTACTGTAAATGGAAAAGCAATACTGCTGTTTTTATGGTAAAAAAAAGGCAGCTCAGTTGCCAGAATTTTACTGTATAATGTACTTTTTTTTTTCACTGTAAATAAAAAAACACTGCAATTTTACAGTAACATTTTGGCACCTGAGCTGCCTTTTTTTTTTTTTTTAGCGCAAATATTTTTCGGTGTATTACTGTAAATGCCAAAACGACACCACAGTTTATTACAGTAAAACAATACAGTCTTTTTCATTTAAAAAAAAATGCTGTAAAAACCCCAATACATTTCACAATTTTAGCATGAAATCTATTGCTTCTTTTACATTGCACAACTTGATGGATAACTTTGAACTTTTTTTTAAACTAAAATGTCCAAAAAGATATGGTAAGTTGCAATAATTTCACCTCAAAATGTAGTGTTTATTACTGTAAATGGAAAAGCAATACTGCTGTTTTTATGGTAAAAAAAAAGGCAGCTCAGTTGCCAGAATTTTACTGTACTATGTACATTTGTTTTTTTACTGTAAATAAAAAAAACTGCAATTTTACAGTAAAATTTTGGCACCTGAGCTGCCATTTTTATTTTTTTTTATTTTTTTTGCGCAAATATTTTTCGGTGTATTACTGTAAATGCCAAAACGACACCACAGTTTATTACAGTAAACCAATACAGTCTTTTTCATTTAAAGAAAAATGCTATAAAAAACAAAGTAAATTTTATAATTTTAGCATGAAATCTATTGCTTCTTTTACTTTGCACAATTTGATGGATAACTTTGAACTTTTTTTTAAACTAAAATGTCAAAAAAGATATGGTAAGTTGCAATAATTTCACCTCAAAATGTAGTGTTTATTACTGTAAATGGAAAAGCAATACTGCTGTTTTTATGGTAAAAAAAAAAAGGCAGCTCAGTTGCCAGAATTTTACTGTACTATGTACATTTGTTTTTTTACTGTAAATAAAAAACAAACTTGCAATTTTACAGTAAAATTTTGGCACCTGAGCTGCCATTTTTATTTATTTTTATTTTTTTTAGCGCAAATATTTTTCGGTGTATTACTGTAAATGCCAAAATGACACCACAGTTTATTACAGTAAAACAATACCGTTTTTTTTCATTTAGAGAAAAATGCTGTAAAAAACAAAGTACATTTTACAATTTTAGTATGAAATCTATTGCTTCTTTTACTTTGCACAATTTGATGGATAACTTTGACCTTTTTTTTTAAACTAAAATGTCAAAAAAATATGGTAAGTTGCAATAATTTCACCTCAAAATGTAGTGTTTATTACTGTAAATGGAAAAGCAATACTGCTGTTTTTATGGTAAAAAAAAAAAGGCAGCTCAGTTGCCAGAATTTTACTGTACTATGTACATTTCTTTTTTTTACTGTAAATAAAAAAAAACTGCAATTTTACAGTAAAATTTTGGCACCTGAGCTGCCATTTTTATTTTATTTTATTTTTTTTAGCGCAAATATTTTTCGGTGTATTACTGTAAATGCCAAAATGACACCACAGTTTATTACAGTAAAACAATACCGTTTTTTTCATTTAGAGAAAAATGCTGTAAAAAACAAAGTACATTTTACAATTTTAGCATGAAATCTATTGCTTCTTTTACTTTGCACAATTTGATGGATAACTTTGAACTTTTTTTTAAACTAAAATGTCAAAAAAATATGGTAAGTTGCAATAATTTCACCTCAAAATGTAGTGTATATTACTGTAAATGGAAAAGCAATACTGCTGTTTTTATGGTAAAAAAAGGCAGCTCAGTTACCAGAATTTTACTGTAAAATGTACATTTGTTTTTTTACTGTAAATAAAAAAAAATGCAATTTTACAGTAAAATTTTGGCACCTGAGCTGCCTTTTTTTTTTTTTTTTGGCGCAAATATTTTTCGGTGTATTACTGTAAATGCCAAAACGACACCACAGTTTATTACAGTAAAACAATACAGTTTTTTTCATTTAAAGAAAAATGCTGTAAAAACCACAGTAAATTTCACAATTGTAGCATGAAATCTATTGCTTCTTTTACATTGCACAATTTGATGGATAACTTTGAACTTTTATTTAAACTAAAATGTAAAAAAAAATATGGTAAGTTGCAATAATTTCACCTCAAAATGTAGTGTTTATTACTGTAAATGGAAAAGCAATACTGCTGTTTTTATGGTAAAAAAAAAGGCAGCTCAGTTGCCAGAATTTTACTGTACTATGTACATTTGTTTTTTTACTGTAAATAAAAAAAACCTGCAATTTTACAGTAACATTTTGGCACCTGAGCTGCCATTTTTATTTTTTTTTATTTTTTTTAGCGCAAATATTTTTCGGTGTATTACTGTAAATGCCAAAATGACACCACAGTTTATTACAGTAAAACAATACCGTTTTTTTCATTTAGAGAAAAATGCTGTAAAAAACAAAGTACATTTTACAATTTTAGCATGAAATCTATTGCTTCTTTTACTTTGCACAATTTGATGGATAACTTTGAACTTTTTTTTAAACTAAAATGTCAAAGAAATATGGTAAGTTGCAATAAATTCACCTCAAAATGTAGTGTTTATTACTGTAAATGGAAAAACAATACTGCTGTTTTTATGATAAAAAGGCAGCTCAGTTGCCAGAATTTTACTGTAAAATTTACATTTGTTTTTTTTACTATAAATAAAAAAAAAACTGCAATTTTACAGAAACATTTTGGCACATGAGCTGCCATTTTTTTTTTAAATTTTTTAGCGCAAATATTTTTCGGTGTATTACTGTAAATGCCAAAACAACACCACAGTTTATTACAGTAAAACAATACCGTTTTTTTTTTCATTTAGAGAAAAATGCTGTAAAAAACAGTACATTTTTACAATTTTAGCATGAAATCTATTGCTTCTTTTACATTGCACAACTTGATGGATAACTTTGAACTTTTTTTTAAACTAAAATGTCAAAAAAGATATGGTAAGTTGCAATAATTTCACCTCAAAATGTAGTGTTTATTACTGTAAATGGAAAAGCAATACTGCTGTTTTTATGGTAAAAAAAAAGGCAGCTCAGTTGCCAGAATTTTACTGTACTATGTACATTTGTTTTTTTACTGTAAATAAAAAAAACTGCAATTTTACAGTAAAATTTTGGCACTTGAGCTGCCATTTTTTTTTTTTTTTTTTTTAGCGCAAATATTTTTCGGTGTATTACTGTAAATGCCAAAATGACACCACAGTTTATTACAGTAAAACAATACCGTTTTTTTCATTTAGAGAAAAATGCTGTAAAAAACAAAGTACATTTTACAATTTTAGCATGAAATCTATTGCTTCTTTTACTTTGCACAATTTGATGGATAACTTTGAACTTTTTTTTAAACTAAAATGTCAAAAAAATATGGTTAGTTGCAATAATTTCACCTCAAAATGTAGTGTTTATTACTGTAAATGGAAAAGCAATACTGCTGTTTTTATGATAAAAAGGCAGCTCAGTTGCCAGAATTTTACTGTAAAATTTACATTTGTTTTTTTTACTATAAATAAAAAAAAACTGCAATTTTACAGTAACATTTTGGCACCTGAGCTGCCTTTTTTTTTTTTTTTTTTGCGCAAATATTTTTCGGTGTATTACTGTAAATGCCAAAACGACACCACAGTTTATTACAGTAAAACAATACAGTCTTTTTCATTTAAATAAAAATGCTGTAAAAACCACAATACATTTCACAATTTTAGCATGAAATCTATTGCTTCTTTTACATTGCACAACTTGATGGATAACTTTGAACTTTTTTTTAAACTAAAATGTCAAAAACATATGGTAAGTTGCAATAATTTCACCTCAAAATGTAGTGTTTATTACTGTAAATGGAAAAGCAATACTGCTGTTTTTATGGTAAAAAAAAGGCAGCTCAGTTGCCAGAATTTTACTGTATAATGTCCTTTTTTTTTACTGTAAATAAAAAAACACTGCAATTTTACAGTAAAATTTTGGCACCTGAGCTGCCATTTTTATTTTTTTTATTTTTTTTTAGCGCAAAATTTTTTTTCGGTGTATTACTGTAAATGCCAAAATGACACCACAGTTTATAACAGTAAAACAATACCGTTTTTTTCATTTAGAGAAAAATGCTGTAAAAAACAAAGTACATTTTACAATTTTAGCATGAAATCTATTGCTTCTTTTACATTGCACAATTTGATGGATAACTTTGAACTTTTATTTAAACTAAAATGTAAAAAAAAATATGGTAAGTTGCAATAATTTCACCTCAAAATGTAGTGTTTATTACTGTAAATGGAAAAGCAATACTGCTGTTTTTATGGTAAAAAAAAAAAGGCAGTAGTAGGGGGTAGCAGGGGGTGTATATTGTAGCGTCCCGGAAGAGTTAGTGCTGCAAGGGGTTCTGGGTATTTGTTCTGTTGTCTTTATGTTGTGTTTCGGTGCGGATGTTCTCCCGAAATGTGTTTGTTATTCTTGTTTGGTGTGGGTTCACAGTGTGGCGCATATTTCTAACAGTGTTAAAGTTGTTTATACAGCCACCCTCAGTGTGACCTGTTTGGCTGTTGACCAAGTATGCATGGCATTCCCTTGTGTGTATGAAAAACCGTAGATATTATGTAATTGGGCCGGCACGCAAAGGCAGTGCCTTTAAGGCACGTCCCCAATATTGTTGTCTGGGCGCAATTTGGGAGAAATTCGGGAGAATGGTTGCCCCGGGAGATTTTGGGGAGGGGCACTGCAATTCGGGAGTCTCCCGGGAAAATCGGGAGGGTTGGCAAGTATGACTGAGAGACTGCTCTGTTCTTCTCCTTTGAAACCGATACCGATAATGTCCAATATTACATTTTAAAGCATTTATCGGCCGATAACACCGGCAGTCCGATATTATCGGACATCTCTATCTGGAAGTCCATGTGTTTTTTTTTTAATTCATGACAAGCTAATTTGCTGTGACATGTCTTGTTCTGAGAGGCTTCCATTGCGTCATTTATGGTCAACTTTCTCAAACTTTCTACTATCTTTAGAACTTAGCCACAGTGATCTGTGAGTTATTTACAACTTTCACATTCATCTCCTCCCCCGAATGCTGGGTTTTGCCGGACTCAAGGAAGAGCTATGGTCATCCAAAAACTTCTTGACCTCATGATTTTAATTTTCCAGGACATGCACTGTCAGCTCTAAGGTCTTATATAGACAGGTGGGTGCCTTTCCCAACCAAGCGCAATCAATTTAGTTCAACACAGCTGGACTCTAATGAAGATGTTGAACGATCTCAAGGGTAATCAGAAGAAATAGAAGGCACCTGGGTCTAATATACAAGTTTCACTGCGAATAATGTGAATACTTACAGCCATATGATATTTCAATTTTTGTTGTTTAAAACATTTGGAGAAAAAAATGTCTGCTACTTCGCGAGGGGGCGTGG